>NW_008751728.1:167778-241517 GCF_000715545.1 Opisthorchis viverrini
TTGAGTTTCCCGTTAAGAAGAAATCAGTTTGTGGAAGGGTGCATCTGGTGTATTCTGCCGATTGTGTACCCACTGCCTCTAAAAAGATGACTTCCCGATCTGTTCCAAATGGCTGGGTTATCAATCGCTACGCAGCACCGTATAAGGGAAAAATCGGAGTCGTATAATTAGGCCAGTCATTCTATATTTACCAAGCGTTTACCGAAGCCTTTAGCAGTAACTGAATAGTCCAGTTAATGACGGTGTTTGCCACGCATACCACTAATGAAGAGGATAGAAAGTGAGATTCACAGGGAGATAAAGTGCATCAGACCACCGTTCTTCAGTATAGGTCATGGCACTCAACAACCAAGTTGGTTACTGTAATGTAGACGTAATGTTATCAGAAAAACGGGGGGAGTGAAGATATTTACTTTGATTTCAGAATTCAAAATATGCTTGTGGTTGTTGCAATATAGCTTGCCTCTGGAGCGGGTGATTTTGGCACCGCAAAAGGTTTAATTGCATTGGTGAAAAGAAGATGCATTTATCTGTTGACTTATGGAACAAATTGTTTATAAGAAGGGGAACCACAGCTGATTTGAGGGTGTCCCCTTAAGGGTCGAGCTCAAAAAATGGAACCCCGCCAAAATGCTGGTCAACAATCTTATCCGATCGACCATGTAGACTCAAGTTGAAGAATATTCTATACGTGATGGCCATATATGAATGACCAGTTATCACGCAGTTACACAAATAAGATAAAATTACATTGAACCGAAATTTTTGTGGCACCGGTTGGCCCACTTCTGCCAAATTCGAGTGGAAATGGGATTTCTGACCTGTGGGATTATGGTTAGATTCTTTCGGACATCATGGAGTCCCATTTGACGTATGTCCAACCCGTCAATGAGGATTCGACCGTCAACCGATTCAATTAGGCGGAAAAGAGCACCAGTCAGCGACGATTTCCCAGCTCCCGTTCTTCCAACTATACCAACCTATAGAAGTAATTGAGAAAAAACGCGTGGAAGTGTCTTAATTACGCGCAACCACAAAAAACTATCCAAATAAATTAGGGGATTGTTCTAATCGTAACTAACATGGAAAACACACACTGATTGACCCTGATTGCAGTATTTATTACTTTCTTCCACTTTAATTACATGTCCGAAGGGCTTCATTATAGTTTGATTATAGTTCAGCTGTAATACCTTTCGGTTCATGGTTGTCATTCCACTCAAATCATTAAGGCTGAGAAAATTCCAGGTTGCCCAAATCTGGACAGAAGCAGTCCAGATACCAGGGTTAGTTCCGAACCACGAACCTTCCGGTCGGTGATTTTTTGCCTTATCCACCGAGCTCCTTAGACAGGAATTTTTTAAATGAGATAGAAATTGTGTTCTGTTTTTTATACCAGTGTAACGGTGATACTACTGATCGGGAGGCACGCGAGTAGTATGTGTTGTTCATAGAATTTCGCTTTGCGTCGACTGAAAAAGGGAATTCTGTTGCGGAATTCGTGGGGCTACTTTGTAACATTTGCTTGGATTTGACCGACGAATGAGTGGAGGCAACGAATCTCTAGGAAGATTCGTTCGGGAGAAGATCTGTGTCCAGTTTTTGTAACTAAGATGCAGATTAGAGTTTTGCTTTCCTGTTCAACGGTCTGTAACCGGTCAGTTGGCATTTCCGAATAAATAACTCCGCAGCGAAGGCCTTCTTCCTTTCACCAGTAGTACTGAACACTAGCATTAGTATTAACAAATAAACTGGTTTTTCATATGTATAATGTCATACTAAGTGGAGTGATTTAAAAAAATTCCTTTTGGATGCCCCCCCCCCAGAAAGCAACCACAGATGAACCAGCACGGGTACGAGGCGTCTTTACTGCCAACATGAGTAAACCAGTGGACCATTATGTTGAGTAGTTGATAGTACCTGTACAGCTACTTCACCAGTGCGTTGAATCAGTATAAGCTTGAACCGACTGATATTTTGGTCCAGGTAATTGTCAAGGTGGCAGTCACTTGATTCTCACAACTTTGCAGGATGGATGGAAGTTATACCAGCTTGAAGACGGAATGACGTAACACAAGGTAAACAAATAGTAATAGAGTTAATTCGCTATATTAAGATTTAGGAATTATTTCATTTTGTGGTTCTTATTCGGACTCCAATATGTAACACAAAAGAATGCTTATATTTGATCACTTAGAGGGCGGGGCCTGATGATCCGATGAATTCAGTCCTGTGGATAAACTGATAACATACTCTTTCTCCTCCTTTGACATGAAAGTTGATGTTTCTGAGAACCAAGTCGAGTCCCGGGCGGTAGCGCGTCGAGTATTTATCAAAAAAAACTTCACCAGCGGTAGGCCAATTCTGAGGCAACGCGCTTCCGGAAGGAAGGGTCCATGGAGCCTAGAACATCAAGACAGTGGTAGAATAACATATATCGCTACGTAACTGTCTTTGCCGCTTACCTGGCGTAATTTTAGAACATGCTAATTTTACACAGAACTCAAGTATAAGCTCAATGAGTTAGCCCTTATTTCTCCTTTAGATTTATGCTGGGGTAAGATCGAGCAGGACCTACTGACATTTCCAAATCTACTGATATCACCACCAAACTGTATGCTATCTGCTCAGAGAGGGAGCCATACTGGAGGTCGCGTGAGCCTTCCATTCGAGTTGTAATTCAGTAAGTTAGTGGACACCTGACCGAGTGGTGTGAATTATCCGGTTGAAGGAACAGTGGTGTTATGTCCTGTGTAAATGCAACTTACACTGCTGGCCGAGAAGCTAAGCCATCAGCTAATAACCAAGTGGCCGCGGGCCTCAATCTTCCTGCAGGTTCGTGAAACTCGCAGTGCTGGTGATTCCCAAACTGGACGAAACAGCCTTTCAGCACAAATAAGTTTCAGTTGCAGGATGAAAATACTCTTACAATTGAAAAATCGAATAATCTCAAAGTTGGAGCACAGAGGGATTCCTTCAAGAAGAAAAAAGCCCAAAAATCAGACTGTCTCAATTTCGGATGTAATGCTACTAACAAGCGGATTAGCTGAAACATTTCATTACTCCGACCGGTAGGATTTACTTGGTCGAAGCACTGGTGCCTGACGTCCTTTTATCCTTACTTTCTGTACAATGATCTCATTGTCACAGAGTTGCGCGTTGTTACAGTCTATCCCGCTTTGTTATTTGAAAGCTCAGTCTAACTAGCCGGTGGCAACCCGTTCAGTTTAAAACTAATTGCCAGAGATGAATGGGCATGAAAAATAGTATAAACCACTTATTGTGCAATACGTTGAAGAGGAGCTAAACTGTTACTGGATGGCTAAGATCTAAGAATGCTCTACTGTGCATAGTCCTTTGTCTGCTAATGCTTGACGGCTGATAATGGCAAAGCCTTAGAGATGAGAAAAGTTTTTCTTTTGTCACTCATGGAGGGTTTAACGTGATGTTCAATGATGATCTAACATATCCGGTTCAAGCAAGACGGACGGCATGGTTTTGGACCGTTTGTGTTACAAACACAGTTGCAGTTTTCAAAGCACACCAATCTCAAAAATGTTGCGATATGAACCCACTTCCACAATCTATTCTGCCACAAAATGCGCACACGAGCATTAGATGAGGTACTTCAGAACGCAATTTACATCACAGTAAAATTTAAGCGATCTCAGGCTAATAGTGAGATACCTATGCTGAGAATGAGCGAATGATAGCATCTCAATGAAACTGTCTGTGGTCGCATGCTCCATGCAATAGTCCGTAATTCTGAACGGATTTGAGCTGTTAAACTGTTTGGTGGAAGATCATCTGACCTCAATTCCAAACAGATTTAATTTGAGGTCACCTGAGATTGTACGAGTTCCTCTGGCACGTGCGTGGTTACACGTGCTTCAAACATCTTGTCAGTTCTGCCGGCGTATTCATCACCGCGATCTCAGGTGATCCGACATAAGCAATATTTCCGTCGGCAATTTACCGTGTAGCGGTGGTATAGCTCGTATGTATGCCCAAGTGTGCAACTGCGTTAGATTATTTGTCTCAGAACAACTTTCACTGTTCGATTCGCCAAAACTAAACACCTGTAACATTTTCAATTTGTCGCTCAAAACGCAGCTTCCCTGTTAAAACGGTCTAGGTAGATTTTCGACTACAGTGCACTTTTATGAAGTTCAGTTACCGCAGGGGCTATCCGACTTATTTTTGAAACAAAGAAGCATTGTATGTTTGTGTCATACCGTACACCTTCACTTCACCTACTTGGGCCTGATGGACAGATATCATTCTGGGTCCCTTGTTGGTGCTGACTGAAAAAAATTGCATATTGGTACGTTTGTCCTAACAGAGCACATCTAAAGTATCAGGGTCATGGATGAAATGGCGGCTTCCTCTAGATTCTTATTCACTTAGTAACCTTGACACATAAATTGTTCAGTAGGAAAATACGAATCGCACCCAAGCTCACTGTGGTCCCTACAAAAGAACTCAAAATCAATAAGTGATGCACCGAAATGTCGGCACAAAGGTTCCAGGAAAGTGTCGTTTTAACGTGAGTACTCAAGAATCCATAAGTAGCAAGATGCCAAATATTCAAGTGACCTTTTCATGTCACCTTGGCTAGCATGTAGGGTTTCTTCTTAGTTATTTCTAAATTTATTTCTGGGGAAATGTTATGACATGAACCGCAACACTCGTATATAAGATGTCCGGTAATGGAGACAAAAAGCACAATCATGAGGAATTATTTGTGATTTAATGAAACAGAGTAGGTGGCGTAATTCTTCGCCACTGGAAGTGTCCCAAGACAGTTGTGTGAACTGGTTGGTAATTCTTTTGCAGTCACCAAAGTATTATTGTCCAGTATGATATTGAGTAGCATTTTGACACCATAGGGAATAGGTATCATTTAGTGACATCATTGCCACAATCCCTGACTGGTGCTATTTTCAGATAACATCACACTGTTCAAGTTACGCGGTTCAAAAAAGGCTTTGTGCCGTTGGAGTGTTTTGATTTCATGTTTGCAGCAAAGGGATGATGTTTAGGTGCAAAGAGAAATAAGGCTGGTGAGCGGACGTGACAACTATTTAGGTGAGTTGCCTTTTAAGAAGACAAAGGCCTGTCTTAGTCACTTCGTTTCTCAAGGACCACAACATTACTGGATAACCGTGGCACCCATTAAAGTGCTTGAAACTGAAAAGGCACTGTTGCAAGATGAATTCCTGCTAACTGACACCAATGCTCCCTAACAGTGTCTTAACCCACTCGGTTCCATTACACATTTGGCACCACGGACTGAAACTTTTATGATAGTGCAGTGGTTGCAGACCGCGTTGGGTTCCAGGTAGCTGTATCCCCTGTAGAAGTAGTTTGCTTTTAGATAGAGTGAAATTATCATCAAGCGGATAAGTGGAAGTCTCCGATGGTCTAGACTAACTTAAAAGATCAACCCAAAGTTGTGAATTAACAGAGTTTATAGCTTTCCGTCAGCGACATCAAAACCGCAGTTTATCCCTCTGGAGAAACCAAGCAAGACAGGTAATTCTTGAGAAGTGGTCTCTTTTGGGAAGACCTTGATGGCTGTAAGGAGAATTCCCAGCAATCTCAATGGTCTAATTTTCAAAGGAAAGGAGTTTAATTGAACTTTAAGCTCAGATTCATCAACATTATGAAGCGGACGACAAACCTCACGTCCCAGATTTGAGTTTTGAACGGCGTCACGAAACACACTTTGGAAAAAATGTGCTCCTCTGGAGACACAAGATTCGGCCTCATTCGACAGGGACCCTGTTATTGGGATATCACACAGAATTTAACCCGCAATCCGGGAGTTGGTAGGGATGTCCCTAATAGTGGGATATAATATATTCATCTTAACAACAGTAGGTTGTTTTGCCCCCCCCCAGGCAGACTACTGTATACGGGTCCAGCGTTCTAGTGAGACCGTTACTCAAAAGAAGCTAATTCTGGCTTATCACTTGAAGTGCATACTTACGTGTATGCCTTCCCAGAGGGGACTATTTAGGTAGAATTTCCAAAAGTAGATCAATGTATCATACCATGCTGATAAAAATAATGTTTTGAGGCTGCCATCCACTTAGGAAACAAACTTGCTTCTGATACCGTTAGTCAGACATGCACCTGGTCCAAGCTATAAGAAAATCCGTTGCACGAGTGTTGATAGAGAACGTTTGCCCTGAAGAGCACGAAGGTTAAGCCTGGTAGGAACTGGTGGGGGTGGTGTTTAAAAAATCATCAGTTCAAAGCCAAAACCATGGCGGTACCACCAAAATAACCTCTCACTGAAAGCCATCTTAGTTATATTCATAAGGGAACAAACAGAGAATAGATTATGTGTTGTTGCTTCGCATACGGTCTAATGTTCCCATATATTAAGGAACGGTTATCAGCGCTACCGTGAGAAGTGAACAGAATAGAAAATCTGGCAATTTCATGCATAAATGTGTTGCACTTTGATCGTCTTTTGTTTCATTGGATAATAGACCAAAAGCTTATGTTTGGACAGGTTTTCCCCCTGTCTTTCGCTGATGTTACAAACTTTGTTCACTTAAAAACAAAATAGTCAAAATCATAGTGCAAGTGTAGAGGAGTAGTGACCGTCTGGATGTATGAACTCACCTCTTGAGGAACCTTGGTGTATTCGATTATCCTTTCCACAGATACGAACTCTGCTTCCAAATCCGCCAAGGTTCGGATGATGAAGGTTAACGAGTTCGAAATTCTCAGTGTGAATGTGATTGCTAGTCCAGCAAAACCAGACCCAATGGAAGCACGGGTGCCAACGACAAAAAGGCCCACGAAGAGCGTGATAAAATGCCCCACAAACTCGACAACCACTCCCAGCCAACGGTAGCAAACCAGACTGGGGTATCGAGCCATCTGACTTTCATCGAGCAAACTGTCACATTTTTCTGCAGGATTATTGAGGGGTAGATCATACAGTCAGCCGCTAACAACTCAGACTAAGTCGTCAGCAAAAGTAGACTGATGCAAATTATCAACCGAAGGCAGTTGTTGTAGTGGGAAACAGCATGGAGAGTTCTTGTTATACAGCTCATCTCAAAATGGCTACCGAGTAAGTGTGTAAGGCAACTCCAGGCATCCCTGGTTGTATCCAACACTGGCAGTATAACTGAAATGTGCGAAAAATTATTCCAACACCAAAATGGCATCACAGCGCATACGCATTGGTTTGTAGGGCTCTTCTGCAGAAATATCTCTATAGGATAATGAAAAAATGGCTACCTACGGGTAGTTATTCCGTCTGAATTGGCCGCAAGATAGTCAGAAGAAAGAGTAAGGACGAATTTTTCCATATTCGGACGGTGGCTTTCCAGTTTCAAATGGTTTTGTAAGACACTTACGTATCCGCCCGTTTGTAGCCAGGATTTATGGTCCGCTCATGGATAGCACTGAGAGCGATCACCTATAGACACTTGGGCAAAGTCGGAGTCGAAGGTCTCAGGTGTGATACCATGGTGGCGTTTTACGGTTAAGACACTTGTCTAATGAGTGAAAGTAGAGGGCACATTCAATGTTATTATTAGTCATCTTCTTTATTCCTATGTGATTCGACGATAATTCAGTAAGTGTGATAAAATACAGACGAACCAATCGCCAAAGTGTTTAGCCTATTCTAAATGAAAAAATTAAAACTGTGAACAGTGGACTGTGGTGGAACCAACTGTGTGGAATACTCTATATTTCTTGAATGCAGGTGTAAGCTAACCAGTGTAACGGTGCATGGAATCAGCAGTTCAGACATGTGACGGCCGCGATAGAATAGGCCATCCACAGATAGCTAATGACAAAAATCAAGCTTCTAGGGATATCACCGATGGTTTACTACGTATCCAAAGCCACTGATAAAAATATATTAGTGGGCTAGATAAAAACGGAGGAAAAACCACACTGAATTAGAGTGATCTATGTGAAACGCATTTGGGTGCCCTGGCTACGTAAATCTGCTTTGCGAATTAGTGCTTATTTTTACGAACGCTCTTTGTTGTTCATAATCAAAGTAAGTCTGGTAGTAATCCATGTACAAGGCCTAACTAATAAGCGCCAAGTAAGGTGAAACCGGTAGTTAGCTCTTCATAGAGTTTCATTAACCATATACTTATTATCATTTCAAGGAAATCACTTTATATGAACTTAAATATCAGGCGTCTTTTACGCAGTACATTAAGTTGAAGTATAGTACGAACAGGATAGCTAAGCGGGCTTCCGTTGGTCCCCTAGTTAACTTTAATTGGCAACTAGTCAGAGTGGTTTAGAGTAGTTGAATCAGTCGGGACCTGCAGGCCGCTGTCGTTAGCCATTTGGACAAACCCTGCATCTGAAGCAAGCAATCAGACAAACTCAGCTGATAGGTCTTCGGAACATCCATTATACGCCTAAATGTCGCTTACATTATTGGTTTAATAATTGGCTATGTACGCTGTGCGTGAATTTTTAGTCATATAACGAATTTCAACTATGCTTTCAGTCTCCATTGACAATTTTACAAAGTTGATCCTAAAGGCATTAACGGCGACTATTTTGTAGAGTCTCAAAGCGCTTTGTCATATTTAAACGCTTTCACTGGTTTTCTCGGCATTGTAAGCGTGTTTGGATCCAATGCATTTGCCTGTGTAATACAGCAGGAATATTGGTGCGTGCTAAATATGCGCTAACTCGTTACGATCTCACCCTATATAAATTAGCTAATCAGCTTAGAAGTGTTGAAACGCATCTTGAGGTTTTGGCCACACATGTGCCACTGACGGCACGCAGAGTCTGCTGGTTAATGAACAAAAAAAAGAAGAATTCGTCAGAATGCGCCTGTTTATTGCTCCATCAGTGGAGTACCAGGCCTCCATGAACTCGCGTTCTTTCTTTGTTCTTGCTTGGCCCAGTATTCTGACGTTATTCCAATCGAAATGGTGTCCTTCCTCATCTTCGTGTGCAGAGATGAGAGAGAGTTGGTCATGTCTCTTGGTGGCGAGCTTATGTTCGGTTATTCTGGTTGACAGTTTCCTCCCTGTTTGTCCCACGTAGTGTTTTTCACAATCATTGCATTGAATTTTGTAGATTACATTTGTCTTTTCCATTGCATTAAGTGTCCCCTTTGGTTTTGATAGTACTCTTTGATAGTACTCTTCTTGAACTTCGTTTGAACCTTCTGTCAGTCTGTGTGGGTGAGCTAGTGTTAAGATGTGTAAAGCGCTTCAAACAGCATGCGCATCGGACTGTTAACCGGTATTTCCACAGCTACCGTCCTACAAAACCTGGGGATTTCATGGCCGCTACATTCTCTTCCGTATTATTCTGTTGTGTTTAAGAATCACTGGTCTTTTAAGCGGGGAACTGGAACATTAACAGTGCTAGCTGAGGATTTTTGATCTACAGTATTCGGTTAAGATGACCTAATCAGGGTCGACGGTTCATCTGGATGGGAAATATAAAAGACAACCTGATCAAATCAAAATAGAATCCCAGGTTTCGAGAGACTATGCTGCAGAACATCAGTTTTATCTAGCGAAGGTTGCCGAGATGTAGAATACACACTGCTTTCAACTATTCCAGGAGCTCTCACCTTTTCAAGCATGTTAATGAACTGTTGCTTCTCAAGTTTGTCGTTGAAACGGAATCTTACTCAAATACGAGGGGACTTCGGGGAAACTTGATGTGTTGTGCCACGATCAGGATTTTTAAGTCACATAGTGGATCACATTTGTTAGCTTTATCTTGTCAACGAGTCAGTCTATCCTAAAATGGCGTGAAACAGTGTACAGCTGTTTCATCTTTGTTGAAAATCAACTGAGCGCACTCAACAAACCTTGTAAGGGATTCTGGCTGTCCATTAGTAGCTAACTGATAGAAATATGTGGTTTCAAAACGTTACCGAGATTTTTAGAACACACTTTGGATGAATCCTAGTGCGAATATAATAGTGATGGAATGCTTCTTGGAATTTCAGAGCAGCTTCTTTTTGCTTGGAAAAGCGAGCCATGAACGGTTTAATTTTGAAGTGGTCTGCATATTGATACACACAGTATACCAGTAAGGACCAAATTCTCAAGAGAAGTTTACCAGTGAACTGTTGGACGCGGTTGTAAGCTCGAATCGACGCTGCCCCCATCAGTGTTTCTTGAAAGTGTGAAAATATGGGTGACCGACGAACCGAATCAATTCGTTTGAGTTGCCGATTTGTTCGTACGTAGAGCACATATACGCCAGTAAACGCTGCGGAGATGGGAATGAGCACCAGCAAGAACCATGGTATGGAGATAGCGATGAGGACGAGGGATGAAACCAAATCAGCCACCGTGATAAGAAGTATGCGCAAATTCATTGGAATCGTGAGATCTGCTGAATCGATATCTCTTGAAAATCTGCACAGATGAAAGACGAATATTAGTGTATCTTGCAGAATTAAAACACCTGAGGAAGTGACTAGTGCTGCGTTCGGATTATGACGTCAATGTGAAAATTTCGGATATCAGCATGTGATTGCCACTTAAAATAAGATCAGTGCAACACGTGTATCTAAATATGGTTAGCGGCAATGTGACAAATTAGACACTATTGCTACAAATTAACACCACAATTTTCTGCGAATATATCGGCACGGATTGGGACTAACTCAGACAGACACTTGAACATTGTTGTATAGTTCCGCACTTTACTAGCCTGTTTACTAGTGACCTTTCATGTGTTCTCGTGTTTATGTGCTTTCACTTGCCAAACGCGACTGCTGGCATCACAACAGGTATTCCGCTCAATTGTGTCGCAAGCATGGCCCGAGGACTTTTTATAACCCTGCATGTCTCGATATTATTACCTGACGATATGAATTTCAGCCGCGATTACTCCTGTATAGTGTGTCACCTGTCCATTATTTTGACCTGCGTGTGTGGTGAATTCTACAGCCCTGTTACATCGTGTATATTTGCATACACTCCCCAGAGATCCGAAAAGTTGAATGTTGGTTTCTATTTGTATGATAGTCTACTTAATAGTGCCAGGTTAGTTGAAATATATCAAGCATACTATTGTGTTGGGACTACTAAGAACACGCATCACCCATCATTGAAACAGGAAATATTACAGCTCATATTTCGTATTCGCCTGCTATTTCAGATGACAAAGCGATGGCTCTGTGGATGCGATTGCAAATGAACTGCAAGATGAGATTCACTTCAGGCACCCTGGGCGTGAATAGGGTTGCATGATGTAAAGGCAAGATGATGACAACTGTGCTTGTATGATTTTGTATTATCCAGGTTTTCGGAGAGAGCTTTGTCTTTGTAGGCAAATACCAAGCTTTTGGTAAGTTTTGTCCCAGTTCATTTTATCTGTTGCATGTGAAGTTATTGGAATAAGAGTGCATGGCTGAATGACACTATAGTCTTTGAGACCAAAATTACTGTCCCAATCCATGGCTAGGATAATGAAGAAAAGGCGAAACTGATCCACTAGCAGGGATAATTACATGAAGCCATCCAACGGAACAGTATCCCAGCTGCCGCGGTTAAAAACATTTGCCCTGTTAAGCTCCCAACAATTTTTCTACTGGGTTTTCGCTTTAGGAAATGCAGATTTACAGTCTCTCATGGTCTAGAACCCAAGGGTGGTTCTAACACCGTAGAAGGCATATGAGAAAGGCCATTGGTTATTACAAAATAATGTGCGCTAAATTCGCTCACCTGTTTACAATACGACCACTGGGGGTCGTATCAAAAAATGTGCATGAAGCTCGCAGGATGTTTTCGAGTAACTTCAGATGCAGCACTTTGGAGGCTCTACTTGAACCATAAACCAATGCCAAAACCTTCACCAGAGTGAAAATGCCTGCGAAGGATTGCAGAACAAAGAGCAAAAAAAAGTGGTTTGAGAGCAAGCAAAGTTGATGATAAATAACAGCTTTGCACTCATGCACAGTCATTGTCTAAGTTGGGTAGGATACAGTGAAGGAAGAATGGATTTCGCTCGATGTCCATAAAATGGTATCTAGTCAGTCATTCAAATAAAGCTAAAAACTGACCATGAAACTGTTTGGATCGTCGGAGCACTTTGGCAACAATTCAACATCCAACGACATGTTTGCTCAAAAATGCAAAGAATGTGGATCCAAACTGTCTGTACCTTGAGTGAGTTACCAGAAGAACTCCGTTTTTCCTGATGAGGTGTTAAAATTTACTTTTTCCAAATTCACGTTAGATAATATGCAGAAACACATCTTTGGTAAACCTGGACATTATGTGAGGCCTGATTATAGTTCAATAATTCAAATATAGTGAATTAAGTTGTCGGATCTTTGTTTTAATCACCCGGTCGGTTCCGGTCGAAATTTAAGCCTACGATATAGTAAACATCGGTACATATGTGAGGATTGGCGGCCAAAGTTAGAATAAACAATCGAAACATTTATGAATGGTTTGACCCACCCACGACTAACATATTCTTCAAATCTCTTGGAGCTGCTGAGAATCTTCTTCGCGAAGCTGTTCCCGATCTGGTATAAGGCAAAATCTGAGTTGAACCATATTAAGTGCCGGACTGCCCGTGCCCCTGCACTTTTATTTATGGGCGAAAAAACAATTCACCACTCCTGTTTTCTGTGTGTTCTGCAATAACTGCCATTTAACTGCTCTTAACAACCACTAATTTTCCGTTCAGTTTGTGATTATGGAGAAACTGTAGAAACTTACAATAACTTACTAAAGTTTTCATAGGCCAAAAGTTATGGAATGATTCCACCGATTAAAGATGTTACAATCATATAACTAAATATCTCTAACTAGTTCCAAAAAGGCCGTTCATTTCTGATCTGAATGGCCTGCGCTTCAACGTTGTGGAGCACGAACATCCGTTTATCTATTAGGTGCTCATCTAAAGAAGCAGACCAGTGGGTTAGAATTACAAGCTCCACTGTTGCAGTTCTTAGCGTTCACCAGAGTGTTGAACAAGTCACTACTAAGTGCTTCGATGGGTCTCAGTGTTTGCTGTCATGTCCACGTGTCACTCAACTAGTCCCCTGGAAGGTTAGCTACGTTGTCAAGCCCAATAATCCGTACAGAGAATGTGTACTAGGTAGTTAAATAGCGTAGCTGGCTTAAAGTGGTCAACTACCAAACTAAATGTTGTCCCGGTTTTCTGATTTCCGAAGATATTGACTATATCTTCAGTGTAGGAGGGCCGAACAAAACGAAATTTTCTTCTGGTTTGATATCCTTCATACTATTCTAGCAGCAAGGACAGCTAGGCTAAAGCAAGCAAGTAGGCTTATGCTGAGGCATTAACTAATGACCTGGGGACAAAGCATTTTGTTTGAAACTACACTGCAGTTTGTCCATAATTACTGAAATCGTTAACCATTCCTTACCTAGGTATAAGCCGATTTGAATGCGCCAACTGATCACTTTCCATAACCCAAAAGAGGTGTCACAGCAGGAAACTTTGTATTTTTGCTCAAAAGCTAGATCCTCAAAAATGATGCCTGTCATTTTTGACTACTAATTTATACCATACAGTCCGTAATTCTAATCAGACGCATTAGGGTGACCATACTCATAGTAAGAGTAGCCACTCATCAGTCAGAGAATCCGAAATGTCGATTGGCTTTTCAAAAGGAATAAATATGCTAGCATCTGTTCACAAGCCTAGACGAATGTTTCCACCGATCAACGTGATAGAGTGCACTTGGGCTCGGAACACGCCCATTAGAAAGTTTCTGGACAAACCCATATATCTCTAAACGTCAAGCAGTCTCGGTTTGAATATTATGAGCGCGTCAGTCTCGTCACTGAAAAATGCCCACTGAGCTATATAGAGACACTGGAACTGTTGGATACCAAAATGGCCAGCGATTGTAAAGTGGTGAATGCCGGGGATAGTTGGTTCAACCTAGATCCCAAACTCCAGACAACGATTTTGATGAACGTCAGATATTGCGGGTGGTAGTCAGCATCTAACCGGACAATACATACGGCTAAATAAAACTAACGTTAATGTCCAAAGGAGCCGGAAGTTTCATTTCATGCTATCAATGGATGGAAAATCATTTGCATCACTGACCACAATTTTTGTTAGTTCGGTGCCTGGTATCTCCCGCATACTATCCCGTTCCGGAAGAATTATGAAACAAAAATGTAAGGTCTTAATTCAACCACAGAAACTACTTTTCACGAAGTGAATTTTTTGCCAGCTGCCTCAATTTTCTCAGACAATCGGTTTTTCACAATCAAAGTTACTTCCGTTATTTTCATGAACAGTAGTGTACAAATGTGTCAGGATCTCCATTGTCCACTAACCCATCCACTCCATTAGGGTGAGGCTCTAATTTTTCGCAGCGATATGGCTTGTGAAATTCGGTATCACGTTTATGTCTAGAAGTATTCGTGATAGTCATATGGGTTTGTTCAAAGCAATAAGTTCTCAAAGATTTCACCTGCTCCACAATGCTTGAAAAGATGAATAAAGTGCTCAGGTGCATCAAATCGTTCCGGTGATATTGTAAAAACCTTTGTCAGCATGCAGTTCGGATTTCGGTTAAATGATCATTCAAGGACGCCGCTCAAATTCTTGTTCATATTTTAAAACAGTGGCTGTTCATCAGCTCCCCTATAACCAAGACAGCGTTGTTAGATGCTAGTACATATTTTTGGCATATTCAGGCTGTTAGTAGTGAGAATAACTGGTGATATTTTGACCCACAGCGTGCCTTTTGTAAAAGAAAAGCCCCGTCCGGAATGTAGCACTGATAAATGTAGAATACAAGCTGATCAACTTCATCGATTTTTCTCGGCCATGAGTCGATCAGCAGCTGTTCTTCAGGATACATCCACAGTTGGTCTTCTGTTGTTGGCTCTTCCCACACGCTCAGCCATGCGAAATTCGCCAACGTGTTCTAAATACCGTGACTATTGAGGAAACTAACAAACCTGAAGAATACCGTACGAGTTAAAATTATCAGAAGAAATTATTTCCAAACTGATGAAGAGCGTAAAAGGAGAATTTCATACTTTGTGCGATGCCGATGGCACCATAGACGCCCAAATAGTAATTGCGTTCCCAAACTTTGTCCTCTGATTCTGAATCACTTTTCGATCCGGACTGGGACCAATAGCTCAGCCATACGTTGCTTCCGATTACAGATACGATGAATAGAATATAGGAAACCACAGTAAGAAGGGTGGGGAGATTGCCATAGGCTGATCGATATGCACTGAGGACAGAAAATGCAATCTACAAATGGAATAAGAGAATAGGAAAAGCGGTTTAGGGCTAAAAATAAAACTCAAGTCCAGTTCAGCTGAATCCAAGCTGTTGTGAAATCGGGAGTGGTCGTATTTTGCATCCACGTGCCTATAAAATGTCTGCTAGTGGTTTGTGGTGGTTATCTCAAACAAACCCATACTGGATTCATACAAGTTCGACAGAGAAGCAAAAATAGCAGAGTTTGTCACCATTTTCAAAATCGAAAATAAGGAAAATGGTCGGCGTAAACGCTGGAAAGTACCTAGGGGTTCCGGTTTTGTTAACTTCATGTTCAAAGCGTTGCATATACGAGCTTCTTTCAATATTAGATGGGTTTATGCTACAGGCTGATTACCTAAGATCAACTCACTGCACTGGCATGCAACGAAGTTGTAAATTTTTTCCTGGTCTTGTTTGGAGAACACAGAAGTTCTTTTGAAGGTAATTCATATACTCTGGTGCCCCCGTCCCGTCTATAAAAGGAACCTTTAACCCACGCTCAGCTGATCAGAACTCCTCACCAGTGTCTGACACTCGCAGATATGGAGATACCTCTGGATGGTCATCGATCAGAACAGCTGCCATTTTTGCTTATCTTGATAAGTTGGGCAATTGCGCTGGAATCGCGGTGATCAAATGTACTCATGACTGGATTTCGCATGCCATGTCCGACGGAGACTGACTCTTGATTTCTTATAGGTGTGGACTTCAGCCAATCCAATGTGTTTTAATAATGCAAGATGAAGTCACGGCCTCCAACCGACCTCACAGCCAATGGTTTGCTTACTGTACTGTATTTGTGTGTCAAGATAACAAATGTATGCAATAATATGTTCAGTTTTGTGTTGTTGTAACTGAGGGCTCCAAACATCTCACTGCCATTCTAAACCCATTGTTAGAGGCACGCAGGATTGATGCACAAGCTCCAGTCCAACAGGTCACACATTTCGAGTACATGGGGTCCAATTTGAAGGCTCGGTATTCTCAATTAAGCTCAAAAACACCATTTGTGCAACCACACTATGTCATCATTCTATCTGCCTTAAACCGAGCGCTATTTATTGCCGGCAGAATCCTGAGGATCACGGTGTCAGTTTCCTTCCACTGTCTTGAAATGGGGCGTGTGGTTATAGCAGAGGCCAAGATCCCGATCTATTCTTCGTCCACATAACAGTGTCAACGTCGCGAGGTCCAGTTTCATGAACATAACAGTGTCAACGTCGCGAGGTCCAGGTTTGTGGTATAGAGACTGGCCGTGGTACTAGTTTGGCTGATTTTACGGACACCACTTTGACATGAGTTTCGTATGCAAGCCTGTGGTTGAAGTGTTTGATAAACAATCAGTACGATGGCTTTAATCGGGTAAACAAGGTGCCTCCCGCTGAACTTCCATGGGTTTGTGATAAAACATGTGCAAACTAATCTTTCTTGACAAATGAATGACTGCTATCTCCATTTACGATGTCCTTCGACTCTGTATCCAACATACACGTCAGTCCGTATCACTGCGGTATCAATAGTGCACAACGTCTGTTAAACATACAGGGATTTCAAGTGGTTTCAGTGGTACAAATTATGAGCAGCCAGTAGCACGTAAGCTCTTCAATGGTCGCCGACAAATGGAATCGAGTGATACAAAAAAGTAAAAAACAAATAACACTTGTTGTAACGGTAGTTTGGCAGGACCATGTAGTTGTACCCGGATATCGCAACCTTGGGCTGTTGACCCCACCCATCTTATGATCACTACTCTAGTGAACGCGGCCTTGCCTGACTTCTTTCACGATACCGTAAAAGCGAGTTAGAGGAAAACACAAATAACAAAGCAAGGCTACACGGATCAACTACTCGATTTCTTGTTAAAAAGAGATAGGGTTTTCTTTCCTGAATAACTGTCGACCAATCATGGATTTCGAAGGATTTGCACTGTTATACATTTTTACCACATGAAACATCATGTACGTCCCATCCATTAGATAGTGGATTTTTTCAGGCGGTTAAGTTGAATTATTGACGGCGGTTGCTGTCAAAGGGAACACATTGTTCTACATTGACATCGCTACAGTAGGCTGGCTATGGAATACTTGGACAACCGCGTCTCCAATAAGTATTTATCGTTCATAACCAAAAACCTGAATGTGGTAGTTACTGATCACTTGAGGTCAGCTATATATCCGAATGAAGGACATCAAATACGTCAGCTCACATTGCTTCTGGATGTATCGCATATTTACCAGGACTGCAGTGGCTTTAACTCCAGATAAAGGAGTAACTTATTCAGAGGGCCCAAGAGTGGACCGCTGACAGTTACAGAAGCCCTGAACATAAAAGATGACCCGGTCAGCTTGCTAGTGTTTGTGCATTCAACCTATTCCCTCAGCAGTTACCGTCTGATAGCACCTCCTTCGAACATGAGATCATATAAGTTCAAATAGCCTTCCAAATTCAGCTGTTACTTGGTGAACTTGCTCAGCGGTTGATGTGGGAGTAAACAGGGATATTGTGATTGCGGGGCTTTGAGTTGGAGCACAAATATGAACAAAATGATTGAAAACTTGCGGTACTATTGAATGAGCAGATTTGGGTGAGTAACATAGGTGGCCAACAGAGTTAGTGAAAACTGATGCACGAAATAGATTGGCATATATCAGCAGAGACTGGCTTCAGTTACAGGAAGAAAACTTGACTGGAAGTTTTCAAATCTCCTCACACTACCAACAATGTAATATTAACTCAGAGGAAGGATGTCACACGATGGGTGAACCTTCCATTTGAGAAAACGTCACTGTAGGAGTCAGTCGACAATTGGTCACATGATATCGATTCTATGATTGAAGAATGAATGGCACTATATCCTGTGTACTCGCGAGTTAATCACATTCCTGACCAATCATTTGTGATCAAAAGTTTGACTGGTCAAACTATCAGTCTGAAGGTCAAAAACTTGAGATTCCCTGTTAACTGTGCACTGCATTCATAATAAGGATGAAACAGCAGTACAGTGACCATCGGCTTTCTGCTTTCAAGCATAGCTTGACTTCACTCACGAGACGATACCTAAGTTCAATATTAGACTGATTTGAATAATCTCAAGGACATTCCGTGGTCTAGTGAATAAACAATACTAAATAAATGTCGTGGGATTTCATTGATAACAGGGCAACGAGCGTGAATCAAAACGAACTCTCAAATGCATATAAGAGTCGCTTTGACCCAGGACTGGGAGTTGGTCAAATTGTCGTCCACTGGAGCGGGTTAGGTCGTGGAAGATATCATGGCTGGTATACTCTACTCAGGGCTGTGTCTCATCAAAGATAGTAGGACCCTACTCATAAGGTTGCTAAAAACTTTCAGACAGCCCACGACCGGTGTCGCCTCTCTTGAAACTCAGCAGGTACGTGCAGTTCCCGAGTTTCCGTCGACCTTATGTTCTCCTTGTACACAAATTGCACAAAATCAGCGAAATATACTCATCTAAAAACCAATTTGGTTTTGCGGAAGACTCATCGGCAACCCAGCTGAATCTCTCGTTTACGATGTTTTCAAGCACAATGCCTCCTCAAGTTTCATAAAAAACGAAAGATTCAGTTGGGTTCCAGATGAGCCTCCCGTAAAACCAAATTGGTTTGCATATGAGTGTATTTTGCTAAACTGGCAAGGCCTTAAATTTGGACAACCACAGTCGAGTCATGAAACTAGTGAGTTAAGTTTTAATCTTGCTATGACAGTATTAGGGAACTCAGAACTACATAGTGGTGCGATAGAGGTTTGACTTGGATTGTACAAAAGACTCAAAAGTAAATTTTATGCGGTCAGATGGAGGTATATGAAACAAATGTTTTGCAGCACTTCTATAGTAATCAAACACACCCTTCCGGTTTCTTCGTGTTCTTGGACAACCAGCCGACCTGACAGCAATCTGTTCAGTTCTGTATCTTGTTGGGAAGTGAATTCTGATGAGGCGGCCAAACTTTCGCAGTCGTGCAAGCTAAGTTGATCCGGCTGCACCAAGCACGTTCCAAAATCTCCATTTTCATCGGTTTCATATCGTTTCTGAGGGATTTCTTGTTCTGTAGTTTTGAAATGAAAGTAATAAAGAATGAAAGATGGTTGAGAGCCCGGTAAAAACATTTTAAAGTTCTCAGTTTGAGAACAACCGGCAAAACTGGTGAGATATTATATTATATGTGTGTGGTGTCTGATTCGTGAACCACTGTTGTCACTTACCATGGTGAATTTCGAAGGCAAATAAGAATGTTTCCGATAAAACCTCAGATACCTAGAGATATTTTGGCATCACATCCGATATTTACAGCTCAACCACAAGGCACTATGATCAAGCGGATGAAATCAATCTAGCTTTCTTCCAATAAGTCAAACTTTACTGAAATTACGGAACTCCGGTCAGGTCAATGGGCCGTCATTGAAGTCATAACGTTTTCAGTCTCGTAAAAGTTGTAACCAAATGAAAGTAATCTGCAATCAAATAATAACCTGTCGAATAAAAAACAACTCTCAATCTAACGTCCCCACCAGTGGCTCACCTTCTCCGGCGTCTTGATGCTCCGCAAGGTACTGTCGCATGTACGCAGCAAATGGTCCATTATGTCCCATCAGTTCCGCCAGAGTTCCACTTTCGCCAATATAACTCTCGGTGGCAAAACCCAAACCGGAATCGCCACTCGACTCGATTGTCTGATAGGCAGGACTGTCCTGACGAATTCCTAAGTCTCCAAACGCCACTCTGGATATACTGGATCGACAAATTGTAAAAATTTGATCAGCTTGTGCCAAGTTGATTAGTCTGTGGGTGACAAGAAGACGCGTAGTCTGGTTCAGTAAACCTTGTGGTCCAATCACCTGACTGAAAAGAGCGTTTGCCACATGTGCGTCAACAGCAGACAAAGGGTCATCAAGGAGATAGATATCGGCTTTCTGGTATACTGCTCGAGCAAGGCTTATCCGCTGTTTCTGTCCACCTGAAAGGTTTATTCCCTTTAGAAACAAAAGACAAATACGCATTCAGTACATTCTTGGAAGGCTTAATCAACAGACCACCGGTGGACTATTTAAGTAGAGTTATATGAAATGAAACAGTTTGAATGTAATTTCAGTATAGTAAGAACGAAGCATGTGAGTCTGCAACAAAGACAATTTCTTCAATCCTCTTCGACATGAACCGTGCCTATAAATTTGTAGAAAGCTCTGACTATAGTTATAACGGTTGAGATTAAGTTAGGAATCAATAACCGTCCGACAATATCCCTTGAATTCTCGACCACTTGGGTACAGAGCTAAACACCAAAACGCCAAAAACAACCTTAGTCGGGCTTCAGAGCGGTGGTTCTCTAAAGTGCCTGTATTAAAGAGTCAGTAAAGTATCAGGTCCGCCGTTGTTTTGTAGCAAACATGCGCCCAAAAGTGTGACCATTATTTGCAAACCCCAATGCACATTGTCCAGTAACGGATGGTGCCAACAAATCTATGTCCAATAAGCTTGCCACGATTCTCCATCTCTCGCTTGTATAAAACAAGTGAACATCCAGGTGGTAGTAATTATTTGGACGACATGCAAGGAAATGGCTGAAATTTCCGCCACTCACCCGTTCTCCTATCTCCGTGAGATCCCCATTCGGGAACTGCTCCAAGTCATCAGTGAGGCAACAGCATCGTAGAACTTTCTCGTAAAACGGGCGATCCATTAGTTGACCAAATAGAATGTTCTCTTGCACTGTTGTGTTCAGACACCAGGCTTGTTGAGGCACATAAGCTATTGAGCCCTACAAAGAAGGCCATATAAAAATATGATTTTAGGAACGCTCATTACTCTACATTATTACAAGTCGGAAACAGTAAGGGGTCTCATAGTAAGAAGGTGACAAAGTGAGCAAAATATGGGCTCTTCTTATTTAGTCGCTCGTAGCTGGGGAGGACTTACAGTTCTTTATACTCTCATCGGTTTGTACCCTATTTTTGCACGAATAGCTTGCACAAAGTACATTAGAGTGCCATACTCCAGACGGAGGTCACTTTTAGAATAGGTCCAGTACAATTCTTTCGTTATGAATCTACTGTGAGAAATCAGTTTATCAACGGGATACTGTTATTCCGAAATTTTTACGATTACAATTTGAATTCGAATTAATTATCATATTGGATCCAGGCTCGGGGAAATTTCCGATGTCAAATATCCCAAGAGAAGTATGCACGTATTGTGAGCTGTGCTATGAGATTATGCTTCAACAAATGATACTGCGAGCTAACCCAAGTATTCCCCTAGACATTCGAATATAGAATGAAATTCCGTTTATTCGACTGCATTCACAAATGCTGCCGGAAAAGTGATAACGGACGGGGAGACCGTGGATTTTACAGACGTATCTTGCCATTATGCAGGAACAATAGATGCTTTGGTTGTTCACTGGACATCACTTAGAAACCACGTACAATATGCCGGTCCATTGCGAAAAAAGTAAACTAGTCTATCACCCAAGAGTGCCAATCAATCTTGACTGGTTTATTGCATTAGGACACACGCAACAAATACTAGGATCGATTGTGAATAGAAACACTGTGCCAGTCATTAGTTTGTTGTGGTGTCATTATATCTAGAGGCTAGTCAGATAATAAGGTTACACTGATATCACCCACTAAGTGTTTAACCTGGTGTTTGGGGCTCTACAATGTGTAATTTAAGGCAAGCAAAAGGGCAGAGTTTTGTTGGGCCACAACTAAACTGGTCATTGGGTGTTACACCAAAACAAGTGACCAATTCAATGCACACTATAGATTTAAAGAGTGGTCATTTGGCGATTGGTGTACGTTATTTCTTGGTGTTTTGATGAGGGCTCCGTCGACCCAATCTGATACGTACAAACAATAAAGTTCCATCAAAGCGCGAAACACGTTGCAACATATTGTTAATCAAGCGGCTTCCTCACAGTAATACGACATTCATGAGGTTACAATACGACTAAACTTACATGTGTTCTGACAATCCCTCGGTAGCGATACAATTCTCCCAAGATCGCGGATATCAGCGACGATTTGCCAGCCCCGACCGCTCCAATAATAACATTGAAGCTCCCTTTCGAAAGGCTGATGTTCAAACTTGACAAAGCAGACAATACACAGTTATGTGTTAACTGTAAGGATTTGGGAACCGATTGTTGGAACACCGTTTGAACCAAGGTACTATTTAGACTTTACGGAT
Organism: Opisthorchis viverrini; assembly: GCF_000715545.1. Taxonomy (NCBI): domain Eukaryota; kingdom Metazoa; phylum Platyhelminthes; class Trematoda; order Opisthorchiida; family Opisthorchiidae; genus Opisthorchis; species Opisthorchis viverrini. Next base: position 190,253 of record NW_008751728.1, read on the forward strand.
ACTGGTTTCCAGAAATCCGCCAATTTTTAGAATACTTATATCCATTAAAAATATAGAGGGTTGTATATTTTTCACCTCCATATGTACAACTGCCAATGAAAGGAAGAAGGTTTTTGCTGCGGAGTTATTTACCAGAAAATGCCAGCTGAATAGTTACAGACTATCGGACAGGGAAGTAAAAGTCTCATATGCATCTTGTTTACAAAAACTGAATATCCATCTTCTCTTTGAACGCGTCTTCCTGAACTTTCCCGGATATTTATTGACTGTTGCTCAAATCCAAGCGAATGCTACAAAGAGCCTCCACAAAGTCCGTAATAGATCTCACTTTTCAAGAGGCGCAAAGCGGGTTTATGAGAAAACATACTACTCGCATGCCCCCATAAGTAGTATCACCGTTGCACCAGTACCCTTATTTCCAACGTCATTTTCTGTCTCATTAAACATCGCACGCATTGTGCTGTAATTACTGGTGATGAATTAGAAATTTTTGTCCCGTTACCAGATCTTTCTCAAAGGCTGATTTTCAATCAGACACATCTTCCTGACCATTATTCAGTAGTGAGATAATTGTCCAGATGAATTAGAAATTTTTGTCCCGTTACCATATCTTCCTCAAAGGCTGATGTTTAATCAGACACATCTTCCTGACTATTATTCATTAGTGAGATAATTGTCCAACATGTAGTTCAACAAAGAACCACATCTACGATACGTACTGTTATCCCGTAAAGGACTATCCGAGATGAGACGTAGAAACACGAAGCTGATGAATAAGCAACGGAAAGCATCTAATTTGGCAAGTGTGCTGCTAACAATCTGGCATACTATATGGGAGGTATTCACTGAGATCCGTGGTGCATACCACATAATAGCAAAGAGCCTAATCCTATATGACGGTTTGGTGTTCACTGTGAAGCCAGAAACGGCGCTCAGTAAGGCCACTTTAGGATGCAGTTAGCGCAAGCTGCACCGTACTTAGCGTAATACGCGCGCACGCCACAACCGATTTTGGGTAAATGTGATCTTACGACTCACAACTATGGACGTTCTTAGTGAAGCAGTTGAAGCAATCCAACTACGTACTGGGTGAAAATATTGGACATCGATTTTGGATGAGTGAGAAAAATATACTGCGAGTAGCTAGCGGTGATATTGTGGTCGACGAGTTTCGTAATCACAGGGTTAAGAAAAAGTGCCGGATTTGGTACACTTTGTAAATAACAATCCGTAAGTTGATTTTTGTCATGAGTTCTGCAGTTTTGCTTCAAAATGGGTAAACAAGCTAATCCGCGCATTAGTTTTTAATTTTATCAACTCGATCAGAAACGCCAAGAGCTGTCTTCTACAAGGGTTGGTTTAATTTCTCCCTAAAAAACGGTTAGCATTAGGCCAAAGATAAGTTCGTGGAGCTGCACAGCGACGCTGAAGCCGGATGGTTTTTCCAATGTGACGAAGCAAGTGATTGGGAGCCGCTCATTAATCCAGCAATTTGGTAAATGCCAAGAATTCACCTGGCCTCAAGCGGTGTAATATGTGGTGCAATGCGTGAAAAGGTGTGCTCCTACCTAAAATTTCGAGTAATGCTGGAGAGGGTTTAGCAAGGGACACTATTTGAGATAAAGTTGATAACTATTATGTTTGGCGAGCGTAATGATAACTGATCGCAGAGCCAAAAATCCAAAGATGACTGCTTACTTGTTGAAAATTACGGTTTCGCTGTCCCAACCGAATGTCGCTTCGGAGACAAAAATTGCCGGTTCTGGAAAACAAGATTACTTGGACGGATGAAGCAAGATCCTAAAGGCGTGGAATGAATATAGACTTGTCTTCGGAAGTGTTCTGAGTAATTTACTTCAAAAATGCTCAGGGAGAGAAAACTACATGGTAGCTCAATCTACAACCCAAATTGCGTAGGCAGAATGAGAAGGCACAAAACAGAACCACCAAATCTGTGTTCGATGTCGTAGTTGTCAGTTCATTCTATCGTGGAAGATCGCTTCAGTTTAGACATAAAATAAACACTGATAGCATTTTCTCGTCTCGAGAGGAACAGAAGAAAACTGAAGACAATAAATGGAAATAAACAACCATGAAATGTTATTCATACATGCTTTCAATGTTTGGGAAATGTTGTGTCGTCCGGAGGTAACCCGTCAACTTGCGTAAGGAAGAAGCCAAAGTCGAGCACAGGAACAGGTCTTTTTTGTCGCTAAATAATGCGGTTATATACATCGGAAAATGGCAGGAATTGGCTGGGACTTGCTCTTCACCGAATAACCAATAGGAAACAACAGTTATGCATGATCGGGTAGACAACTAACGAAATGCAACGACCAATGGAGTCACATGTGAGAGTGGAACGATGATAAATCAATAGGGGCTCAGCACGATGCAATCTGGTGGCTGAACATGTGATGACGACAAATATAAGCAAAATGTGAGAATTGATCAAAATCGATCAGTCCGTAGTTAAGACGAAATTTTTGGCAATTAACAGTTCGTTCTGGTAACAGGAAATTGTACTTTTCTAGATTATGTCATCAAACATCAAGTTTCAAACTCCATGGAGGCTTTACAATGGTGCATATTCTCACCTTACTAGGTTTATGCAGTTAAAATGCATGACCCAATTGTTCTTCCCCACGCCTTCCAGTTATACGAGGCGCTAATTTATTACTACGCTAACTGACCACCTCCTAGGGAAACATTTAGTTTCATGAAAATACCAGGAACTAACATGTATCGCTGTGTCTTTTTTCCCGTTAAGGGCATTGGGAGATGCAGCTAAAACAATGTATTAGTACCCTCAATTCCCTAAAAAAGATAATCATACAGTTCGTGAACGAAGGAACTTATCATTACACAAAGGGATCTGCTAGTTGCATGAGGAACCCCGAGGAAGAACCTTCTTCTTGCACTAAAAACATCCGCAGCACCTCACGAAACGTAATACGAAATAATGTAAACTACGTAAAGCTGCACTTAACGAAACACTTCAATACTCCTGCCCTAGGCTAGCAAAACCCATAAGAAAAACAGTTTCATCATTTCGCATTTTTATACAGTGAGAATCCTCCTTACAGTTAAAAAGACTCTCCGATCCTTTTAAATTTGTAGGAGAAATTTTTAAAGGTGTTGCAATACTGCTACTGTGCAATACTTTCTATTCCTCAAGCAGGTGGCACCAGCCGACGGTGGAATTCATGTCGTCGCACTCCACGGAACTCATATCATTCTCATATTGTTACTCTAAACGTGGTGTGATTAGATAAGCCGGAATATCGGGCCACCTATCTCACAGTGGTCGCTCAAGAGTACACAACAAATTATATTACAAGTAGTGTGACCACTGTTAACCTCAATATTACAATGAAATTCAAATTTCAAGTGATGGAGATGCTTGGTAGCATGACTGGTTGAATTGGACCATGCAGACAACGATGTTTGATTGATTGACACTCATCGTTCTAAATAGTAGCTCCAGCTTCGCTGTGAGTCTTCTACTTGTCGCCTCGGGATTTTTGAGTCTTCATTCGCTTCTGTGAAAAGTCAGGCAGAGAACCTCGAGTTTGCCAATCGATTCACTTATCTGAAGCGCCTCATAATCTGTAACTGTATCGTGATAGAAGTCACATAATCGCGCATTATCAAGGTACAAGCAACATTCACAAACGCATTATTTATGGCACCAGAAACAAATCTCATGGAGGCTGGAGACCCGCGTATACGTAAGCGTAAGAGATGTCCAGATATATGGCTGTGGAATCTGGCCCGTCCCAGCTGGAGACATCGAACCGATACAAACGTTTGATCATCAGTGCTTTTGCGGTGTAACAGAGCTTATTTGACCATGCTTGATATAAAGTGGGTACTTTATGAGGAGTCACAATCGCCGAGGCAGCAAGTAAAGTATCGGGTCTAGATCGCTGGCGTGTTTTTCGTGGATACCTAAGTCTACTCAATAAGCCGCACTTGTCCACTATTGACTCTTTTTTGGCGAAAAGTTTATGAGGGAGCAGGTCGTAGCATGATAACGCGAGATGAAGGCGGCTACTATCAGTATATGATGTCAAGTTTCGGGATTCCCGTACCTTTCTGGTTGGGGTCCACATTGGGTCGATCTCACGAATATTGTCCCACTATGAGGTAATGATTGGAGGCGTTTATCTTACAACCGTTTTGAGGTGTAGGGACCTCGCTGATGACCACTTTCTATAGGTTAATATAACTGTTTGCACTACGTCTCCACATTTTTCCATTCGATGCTTCACTGAGCATTCTTGCTTACTGAGGTACGGTGGTTAAGCGGTGTCTAATACTGGTGAATACTGGTCAGTGGTAATAATTTTAACGAGAGATATCACCGCATTGAGCTTAAAAAGGCACTGTCAAGCTACTTGGCGTTGATGGTAGCCTCAAGCAGTCCAACAAACTCCTTGGCGGTCGCTCGAATTTAAGAAAAGGGACCTCGCTGATGACCACTTTCTATAGGTTAATATAACTGTTTGCACTACGTCTCCACATTTTTCCATTCGATGCTTCACTGAGCATTCTTGCTTACTGAGGTGCGGTGGTTAAGCGGTGTCTAATACTGGTGAATACTGGTCAGTGGTAATAATTTTAACGAAAGATATCACCGCATTGAGCTTAAAAAGGCACTGTCAAGCTACTTGGCGTTGATGGTAGCCTCAAGCAGTCCAACAAACTCCTTGGCGGTCGCTCGAATTTTAAGAAAATTCTAAATATGGTGTCATGAAGACCGATATCAGAAGAATATTTCCTATTGATATTCTCTGTTCTTCCTTCATTCTAACTTGACAACGCGAGAGACGATATGCGGTCATCTCAATTAGTTTGCTACTTAACGACAATGACGACATCGCAATACAGCAAGGAGTTTCGGATCCAGTATGGTCAGGCCACAGGCTGGACTACATAATGTGTTGAGTTCCTACGGAGGACGAAACATGCATGGAGTTACATAATATCCTCATTGTCATCATAGTGTGAGTAGTCTGCTCGTGTATGAAAAAGATTCCAAATAGCATGGGTACACTCTTAACAAGGTATTGTGACTTGTGTGACCGAAGGATGGGTGGTACAAATCCCGTTCACGTTCGAGCTGACCGTCCTGTTATTAGCCGAAGAACTACGGGTCCGAATCTTTCTATAGTTCACCGAAGCGCACTGCTGATAACCTCCGCCAAGAAAAAGCAGCTGCGCAGTGCCTTTTGATACTTAGATGTACGGTGGCTTGGCTGGTAGGATATTATCCCCTTTAAAATTTAAAAACTATCTCAGTACCAAGAAACGAAGTTGAGTTTCTTGAACAATGAGTTCATGCTAAAATGATTGCCCGGAAGATATAATCAATCAAAAATAAAGGATTCTCGTTTTACAGACAGAAATTTGACAAATAAATTATTCTGTGGCATGGTCTTGCATACATATGAAAAAAAGCACGCCCAAATTTGGCGAAAGGAGAAATTACACTGAAAGCAGGACAATCTACCGTTTCTTATACAAACGGGAGACTAAAATATATATTTATTTCGCTTTTAGACAGCAATGTCAAATATTCTATCCTGTCTTGATTTTGTATACGCTCATCACTTTCTAACGCCTTACATCAGTCCTTGACTGCAGCCACCACTGCGATATCATCCCAATAAACTAAGGCATCTTATGCGATAGCTGCAATAATAATAATAATAATAATAATAATAAAGAACGGCTTTTCATCCCAGTAGGTTTGATTGCTTGCGGCAGTAAAGTTTCTCCTGGTGGACTTCAGGATATCCAATATTCTTTTTAACAGCATGCTCTTGGAAGAATATAAGGGACTAGGATTTCCTGTAATATATGTACCCTGTACAATATCATTACGCAAAAGTAATCTGCGCTCTTACAACAGTACGCAGTATTGTTTGTTTCTAACACTGTTCTTAGTAAGAATGAATGCGGGACATCCAAAAAGATAGCCAAATACATCTCGTCTACTGATTCTCATGTTCGTCCTTAGCAAATTATTCGTTATACAGTCAACAACGCATACGGTTAAACAACCAGAAGAGACCAGAACAGTTGTCAGTAATACTGACGTAAACAGAAACGTTGATTTATACGGTTGCCCACCTTCAATATCGCGTTGATTTTCGACTGCAGCGGTGTACTCGAGTGCACGTTGTTGAAACTGGAGTTCCGGCATCAGCAAAAACTTTTGAATGCGCCTAAAAGCTATTACGGCTTGAACCACTACGGCTACCAGATTGGGCAACATGGCCAGCGGGAAGGCCATGATGTTGAACAACGAGAGAGAAACAAACACCTGTCTGGCGTCTAGTACATGGTCCGCTGACGAAAGAACGTATGCTCCAAAGGTAGCCAACGATATCTGGAACAAAGGGTAGAGCCACGTGTCACTACAGAAAGGAGAAATTGTGTGCAAGCAAATTAAGTTTACCTTGGGTTTTCGAAGGGAGCTAATATTTCCACGAAGATTTCTAAACATTCATATTTGTGTAAGGAGCTCCTCGGCATTCATAAAGAGCAAAGGTCAAATGACACATTGTACTCAAAATGATTTTGAGGACACTGGACCACATGCAATACTCATTTGAAGTGCAAATATGCACCAGTTATGTAAAGCTAGTATAAATATCAATACTCTAAAGTTTCAGATGTAGTATGTGGTGAATGTATCAGTTAACACTTAAAGTGGCGGGAATATGCCCATCGCACTACTTGTTTGTGAGAGCGGTGTTGATATATACCAAAGAAGGAGCATACGTGAAATTATTCACAGGGTATTTTAAAGGCTCAGAATATGTTTTTTTTTACTTATCTCATACATTGCCTTTAACTTCGCTTTAATTTTTACAGCGGTTTCCATTGTAAAATGGATCTAATCTGGGTATTCACTTAAGGCTATCACTTCCAAAGGCCTGTTGGAAAAGTCTGGTATATCAGAGTAGAGGTTACCGTTTGAAAGTATGGATATGGGAATCTGTCAGAATATAAACTAAGGGAGGTAAAAATATGATTGGTTCTTGTGAATATTCATATGGCGGTCCTGCTCGTGGCCAACTTATGACAAGCATGGTATGGATACTCTCGGATGCTTTATTGCACGTTTTCATTGAACTCGTTTCAACCGCAGAGAACCAGGAGTCAGTAAGGAACTAATCGCAATTATTTTCATGCATTGTTCCTCTCTTCTGTACATTTTGTGGCAATAACACCCAAGGAATTCTTCCGTACCATCTGATAAGAGTTTTGGCTACATGGACAAAAGTCCCATAATTTTATTCTGATTCTATGAAACGCCTTTCCTCATTCCTTGCCTCAAGAACAAATTCTTACGTAGGAAGCCACAACGCTTTCACCAAACCTGCCGTGTCAGTTAGCTTAAAGTGATCAACGACATGTCTGAAGATCTTCCAAATGTAGGATCTTCAGAAACAAATGTGACTATGAATGACAGCGCCCACGAAATTTGCTGGACCACTATTCCCACACAGTCATTTACCGTCTTTGACCGAAAGTGAGCTGAAAATTTGAGTAATCAGTTTCACTCTTCAAGATCACGTGCATGCCTACAAACAGACTAATTATTGCTAAAAGGCAAAATTTTAGCAAAAATTCGGATGAACTATGTGAGCAGCTCGCGGGTGTTGTCCGACTTTTACAGGTACCAAGTAAGCAAACGAAACGTCAACTCAATTCAGAGTGAGTTTCACAACAAGCATTTGCTCTTAGTTGGCTATTTAGTGGCACAGGTGATCAATGAAACCCACACTTTCCGACTGAAAATAGTTTATTTTGTTGAATTAATTATAAACTGGTATTCTTATAATTTACTACTCTTCCGAAAAGAATTCACTAGAGGTAACTTGGTGGCCGATTCTTAAAAACGTTTCGAAGGATTGTTGCAGCCTTCACTTTAGATTTTTACTTAAAGAGGCATCAGTTATTACCTCTATTTCCACAAATCAAATATTGCTTTCAAGTAGGCAAAACAAAACAAAACATCAAATCGACCGTTTACGCAATTGTTCCAATACAAAGATGATGATTAACCTGAGGGGACTTCTGTGTCTTTCCTATAGAGGAAAATGTTGGTGGTTCAGTTAGTGTAGATGGTCGTTGGCTGGGCAATTTGATTGCAAATGTTTCATCATCAATTGAGGTGACATCATAGGTGGTTACTGGGGAGCGTAGTGGTGCGTAGCGGTAGGTTAGTGGTTGTGCTAACCACCACGCTCCCAATAACGCACTGATGATTTCACCTCGATTGGAGATGAAACGTTTGCAATCAAATTGCTCAGCTCGGCGAACAAGCCAACGACCATTACCGTCTTCTGTGCAGCTTGTTTAACCTGTTAGCAGCGAATCCAAGACATGAATGATAACCTTTTTCGAAAACGTTTGGTGACAGTCGGTAGATTTATTGCTGGGCAACGTTTCGCTTTTGACAGAAAAGCTTCGTCAGGCCAAGTGACTAGGTTCCGAGTTTGGTCGAGATTGTAGGTCACACACAACTATCTAGCACTAGCTCATCCACACAGACGGACAGAACGTTCAAACGACGTTCAAGAGGGACCATCAAATGAACCGAACCAGAAGAATTAGAGCCTAGGCTGGACCCAAGCAAATGTAGTTTCTCCCACAGACCCAACACTTGTTCAACCACTCTAACACACTAAAATCTCTCGGCCGGCACCCAACAGAGATTTAGCTCGACTCAGCTGATCGGTTCTCCTTCCGCCTTAGATCTCGACCAACCTCGGAACCTAGTCACTTGGCCTGACGAAGCTTTTCTGTCAAAAGCGAAACGTTGCCCAGCAATAAATCTACCGATTGTCACCAAACTTTTTCGAAAACGATGACTACTCAATCGGTTCCAAGGGTTTTTCACGTGCATGAATTATCACCGTTCGGGAGCCCAAACGTCTCTTTGTGAGCCAACCATAGCCCGTAGGTTACGTCCAAAGAAGTTTACATCCAGTGGAAAATCCAAAGCCACTTTCTTTACTTCATTGCTCATGTTGTTAGTAAACGGTCAAACAAATTTGTCAGGTTGAGGCCTTATATTTATTCAGAGTGATCATTTGACTGTTCAGGGAGACTGTCAATGCTAGCGGGATAGTTTATGTACCTTACATTTTGCCAAAGGTCATACATTGTTCCATTGTTTCTATTAGCTGGGCGTACTGGCATAATGCTTCTCAATGTGCGATTCGTTCAATGGGTCCGAATATTGTTTCAAGCGCTATTTCTAGCGTCAAACATACTAATCAGAAATGGATGGGCCTACAGACTTGCACAGTAACTAACTGGTGTTGATCATAGGATATTAAATCGTCTGTTAGTTCCTCGGTCATTTGACCTATGTGTAAGTGACAGAACTCAGCAAAGATACTTAGAAACTGATTTTCAAGCTGGTCTCAGATGAGAAGTTTCCAAAAGAGAATTGGGCAGTTGGCTCGTTCAAGACAAGTGTTCTCTTTGATGTGTACCCACACATGAATTTAAACACAAAAACTGATAAGCCGTTGGAGAGTATAGACGTAAAGCTTGAAGGGAGACTTTCTTCTTGAAAAATATTTCTCCGAATATTATTGGCACAAGAGAATATTGCTTCGGTAAAGAATTATTATGTCAGCTTTTGTAGACGGAAGCATGCAGTTGGAAGAAAGATAAGTCTGAGATAAGGAGAGGAGCCCAGGATTAAACTATTAAAAAATCGAAGGTACTTGAAAGTTTTAGCGGACATCTGGATAGTTTGAATAAAAAACCAGCAAAATCAACATAATTGGGGGCAGTCAGCAGTTCTATCTCAGAAAGCCGCAACCAAAGCAAGATGAAGATCACGTGAAGCTTTGAAGAATCTTTTTTACGATTCTTTTAGATAGATATTTTCTATATGAATCACACTTGATGTGTTCTAAATTCTTATCCGTTTGGAGGTGTCAAATTGCGGACAATTCATCTCACAGAGGCGGCATATGGAATCCACCAATTTTTTACTCCAAAATGTTGAGAAAGCGCAGTTCAGTACGAAAATTTTGGAATGAAGTCAAAGCTGATGCCATGTCGAGTAACCTAGAACATGTATCTTGACTCCACTGACACTTCACCGTTTACTGCCGATGCGCAGTTGAAGAACTGCTTAAATAGTTAACTGGACTGCGTTCACATCAACGTTTTCATTTTGAAGGTGAGAAGCTTATTAAATACGTTAAATTTTAAAGGCGAACGGAACCAAAACTCTCGATATAATGGGTAAACCACACTAGTGGCAAAAGCTTCGAACTTACGAGAATTGGTGCACAAAATGCAGTGACCGAATTCACTGAGCGCAGATAAGCCATTTTTCGAATTAAGTTGACCTCTTTGTCTCGCAGCTTTGTTATTCGATCTTGAAACGCCAGTTCCCAGGCGTACATCTTGAGAACTTTGATTCCAACAAAAGTCTGATTCAGTAATTTGATGCGATCATCTTTGACCATCATTAACTGTATCTGAATAGTTCAAACCAAATAAATCAGTGGACAGGCATTAAAATCACGGACCATGGCATTCATTGAATTTGAAGCAAAATATCAAAACTGGCTGACTGTGGTTCCCTGAATTCATATATAAATGTCATCCAGGGTACCAAGTGGTCATTGCTGGAGGAAGAGAACTAATTCTCAGATCTCTATAAAAGCAAAACCATGGCTTCGTAAAACTGTCTAGTCTGACTTTTAGTGAAAACAGTATTACCCCTAAAGCTCATCTTCGGTTGATGGAACCCTTTCTGGTCATTATTTTAAAAACTACTCTTCCTCTATACTAAGCTCACAATCCCAAACACGTTTTGACAATCAAACTGGAGAATATGCCTGGTTTTCTGTGCTAGTAAAGGAAGTTATTGTTGCACAATAGTTTACATTCTTATTTCTAAGAAAATCAGCTGGCTGTATTTTTCGATTTTTAGATCACGCTGCGCTTCTAAAAGAGAAGTATTTACAGGTCAAGGGGATCAGTTGCATACAAAGACCAGAACAGATGTTTCAGCCAATCTGGTGAGGTTAGGAACGGCAAGCAGACCATCCAAAGAGGGTTGAAGGAAACTTCTTCACTGGAAGTACAAATTAGTGCTTTATGCTCACTTTACCAGTTAAAAGGTGTTCTTTAGAACCCAAATATGTGCCGCTGTGTGTGTTACGTCATGGGATGGACATACCATGTTAGTTTCTGTACGACCTTTTTAACAACGTTTATATCTGTAACCTTGACCTATAAACGCTTTGATGCTGGCCTTTCTGTCCTAATATGTGTTAACAAACGTGAGGGGATCTAGATGTCAAGAGATTTAAGTGTTTTTTGCTTCACACGAGGAACCATCGGAATGCATTGAACCAAGCGAACACATGTCTAAGAACTCGCGTTCCCACTGCACCGCCATTTGACATGGATGGAAACCAAAGCATGAACCTGCTGTGTCCGTCAGGAAAAGACTGGAACTTATAGTGGTATGACGGTGTCCTCCTGTCGAGGTGTGGGCGCTCTGACAGTATTCCAGACCAAGTACAACCATGACACAATTAACAGCACTCTATTGCCATATCGGCCGTCGCGTAGTGCCTTCAGCCGGTTCGCCTTACACGCTGCAAAAAGCAGGGCTGGTAAGCGAAAACGGGTTATTACTGACGCCCACCTTCTTCCACTTTCACATGCTTCTTCAACCCCCTTTCCCCGCCTAATTAATAACTCTCTCCTTGTAGGTCCAGAACTTAAAATTGATGACTCCGTTCGTCTCGCATCGGTTTTGCATGCAACATCTGCTCCCCACATGGCGCCGAAATCCTCCAGTATTTCAAAATCAATCTTCAGGCCTCGACACCCAGTGTATCTGACCATCTTCAGTGTCCGCACTTGGAAGCAAGCAGGGCAACAAGCTGGTGTTGCTCTCACACTGGACTCGCTTGTCACTGATTTGTGCTGTTTAAGAAACAAGAGTTCAAGATGCAAGCAAAATGAGTGGGTTAACCGCCTCATCAGTCTCCACTCTCTTCCGGCTGCGCACTTCTGGAGATCCAGAGTCTGCAGCGATGGGATGTGCATGGATTGGTATCGTCCTGAATCACCTCGCAGTAGCATCCTTGCTTGACTAGATACCTGTTGATGGTCGTCTCTGTGCGGTTCATCTTGCAACGTCTGTGAAAAAGTCTCAAATGAAGAAATTGATCGCTGTCTGTTTATCGTGTCCGTTTACATCCCAACTGAAAGCGGCCCTGACGCCCTGAATGCCACGTTGCAGCGAGCCGAAAGCTCAGAAGTTGTGGTGGTTTTCGAAGATATGAAGGCGAAATTGGCAAGCTTGACGTATCTGAAACTCCATTAGAAGGTTAATATGGATTGGAATAGGTACGTACGGACAATGGTGAACTACTGCTTCTGCTGTGCACTGATCGTGGGCTGTTTTATGCAGTACTAACTCCCGAAATAGCCGAATTCGTCTGGCCACATGGGGTCCCCCAACGGCGTACCGGTCGCAAAACTCAAATCGATCACATCGCCACCAGTTACCGATAGTGCGGATCAGTAACTGACTACCGGTCGTCTTGAAACAAATTTGTGGATTTCGACCACGCGCTAGTCCGGGATGGCTTCTCCCTACGTTTTCCTAGGTGCGAAAAAATCATTGGCAACTGAGATCCGGATGTTGGCGAACTTACTAGAGTCTCTTCCAAATGCTCCCCTCAATCATAATGGGACGAGATCGCCACCTCTTTGCATAGTACTGAGAATCTTGGCTGTGCCATAGCACCACCAGGATCACCCAAGCACTGGATACCAGACTGAACGATGGCACTAATTAAATCTCCGAGAACTATCCCAGGCAGCTCAGAACACAACTTGATCTGATAAATCATCAGAAGTCAAGTGAAAGTGAGCGTGCGAGCCGACCGTGAAGTGTGGTGGACACAGAAAGTCAGTAATGCCCGATGATTATGATCATCGATGATGACGATGATGATAATGATGATGATAATGATGATGATGATGAGGAGGAGGAGGATGATCAACCTGCTGTATCGCGTAAAACAGAACACCGCTCAGCAATGTTGTTTTGTTTGGTTATTAAACTCTAGCTAACGACTAAGACTAACGAAATCGACTCCATGTTCAAATACTTCAACACCAGCCACGCGGCCAACTTCATCTATCTGACAAAGTAATTGGGATGTAACAGAGAAGTTCTATCTACAGTATGTCAGGGGGCATAATTCGCGAAACAGCGGGGAAATATGCTAACACGTTCTAGGTGAAATTGAAGATTTTGTTGGTCACGAGTAAAGTATTCACGTTGGACTGCATTGTACAAGCAGTCGTTTATGTAAATGAATTTAATTATTACTGAGTAGGAAGCTAGGTGTAAAACCTCCAAGTACGTCTACAGACTAAGTTCACGTGATAAACGTCATTCCACGTGACCAAATTGTGTCATGTTCGCTTTAACGCAATGGAGGTAACATGAGGGGCATTGGTTATACTTCCGGTTGAAATAAAACAAACATACGACGTCACCGAGTTCGGATTCCGAAAAAACCGAATTAGGTTAATTTTTCAGAAGATACCACGAACCACGCGGGTGGCATCGCGCTATTCAAAACAAACCATGTCAGCTTAAATTGACTTCCATGAACTGACCGTATGTTTGTAATGTACTACTCATAAGGTTGCTGAAAATACATCGACAGTCCACGACCGGTTTCGCCCTCCTTGGGGCTCATCAGGTAGGCGCAGTCCCCCGGGTTTCCGTCAACCTTATGTTCTACTTGAAACCAAATTGCACGAAATTAGCGAATATACACTCATCTGCAAACTAATTCGGTTCTTTCGAGAGACTCACCTGGAACCCAGCTGAATCTCTCGTTTATGATGTTCTTAGGCAACTGAATGTGCTGCACCAGGCCGCCTCATGTTTCAGTGTAGTTTAATTAAAATAGGCAAAATTTAGGCCGCTTATAGTTTCACGTAAAAGTGTATGATTTTCAATACGGAAAGAGAACCATTTGTCCATTGAAGTTGAATGACGGTCGCAGGATGGAGGAATCCGATGATTGTGTCTGACATACTTGTCAGATTTCGCACTGGTTCGTGCAGTAAAACGATCATTTGCGTCATGTTTTATGTTAACGTTGTTGTGAACAGTTGTTATGAACGGTATCAGCAGCAGTGAATTCGACGTGGTCCATTCTAAACGAGCGCAGGTTGGTTAAGCAACACGTCAGGCGATAACAATCTACGATTTCTAACTTTACGTCTTCGCTGAACAGTATACCAAACGCTAGTTGTGGTTTGGGAAACCAAATGGTCATGAAATTTAGTTGCAGTCACATTCGATTTTGTCTATTTATAGCAAAGGAATACGGTCCATCCAACTTCGACACGGATTACTAAATTTCGTTGGTGATTCTAACACGCGCATAAGAAACATTTCAGGGTGCAGCGTGGTTATGACTATTTCAGCACCGAAACAGGAAGTGGTTTCGCTCAGGTGAAGGTTACTGAGGTTTACAGCACTGCTGGTAGATGGTCTTAGCCACACCAACGTTCATCATTTCATGATTCGTTTGTTACTGTTAAAGAGCATACTATTCACTAGGTTCCGTGGCGGTTCAACAGAGGGGTACTAAACACGAGTGGTTTTTCTGATAAGATTACTTTAAAATACTTAAAGCTTACTTGGTACATTTTCGCCTTGCTGGCCACCGCGACATTAATGGGAATCAGAAGTACAGCTAGACCGAAGCCAGCCAGTGCGGACCATCCCATTTGCAAGTAAACCATGATCAAAGAAACCATAATTATGGGTGGCGCTGACCAAGCCATGTGGATCATGACACCCGCCTCCTCCAATCGTTGTGAGTCGATTGCCATAAGATTGACAATTTCGCCAACCGTGGCCGTTTGTCTTGAACTTTGGGACAAACGAAGTGCCTGAGATGGAAGCGAAAAAGACTATTGGTTACATTGTACGTACGTTTTAACCTATAAATTCTTATTAGTCCGCTTATAACTGCTATATTCCACCACGTGCTTTGCCTTGAACAAATATCAGGTCAATTTGCAGTGGTATTCATCCGGTGTATTGGGCCCAAAAAAGGGTGAAACTTATAATAGGCTGTCCAGGAATTTTCGTCAACTGCAAAATAGTGTCATATCAAAATTTCTTTTTGATATTACATCTTCAAGTTCCATGAAGAGTAATTTTTCGAGCGTCCAAATTCTTGTAGTGAAATAAAACAGGGACCTAATAAACACAAACAAAAGCTAACTGCTACCAACCTAAACCGTCTAGGAAAAACCCACTAGCCAGGTAAATTCGGAGTGCAGAAGTTTTGAAGCTCGTGTGGGTAAAAGTGTGGCTTTGTGCACGGGGTTACGGAAGGCTCTAACAATAGAGTTATTAGGCATGCTCAAATGTACGGTCATATAGAGGGATTTTTCGGGAAAATAACACGGAATGCTTCCTTTGGGGCTAAGCCTGTGGAATCGTTTCCAAGCAATGTCTATCCACTTCAGGTCACTTCTATGGAAGGCGTAGATTCTTTGGCCATACAACCTAGTTTCATTGTCGTGCATCAAACAGATGCTGTAGCACAACCACAGGTAAATGACAAGTTTAAGGCTTGAACAGGCAACCAATATTTCACACTGAAAGATAAAAACCACTGATCCTCAAATCGAGGGCTTTGGATAGTGGCTTACTAGTAGTCTATAAACACGACCTTCCTGTGAGACCGCTACTAGATAGACACACCCGTCCGCACAACCACACATCAAAATTGCTTGCTTGTATTGCTGTTTCAGTTCTACATCCCTTATGTTTGTGACATCTCCGACCTCGTTACACCTGCAGCAATTCCAGTGATAAATCCGTGCGTTTTCCCAAGATAAATACCGACTCCCCAACGAGCACCGTGTAGTAGAAACCGTAAATGCCTTATGCAATTTCAATGAGACTTTTGGTATCAGTTTTGCAATTTGGAACAGATTGGTACAAAAACTTTGTCTTTCTGTGTTCTCAGCGTAAATATTACTGTTGATCATTTGCTTTGTGGACAGTTCGATGGCGTATAGTGGTCTCGCCTCCAAGGGTGCTTCTCCTGAATGTATCGTAGACTAGAAAGTGGTCCACTAAAACATGAAAAGACCCAAAATTATTACCATCGATAAGTTATTGTTGCAGTTGATATTTAGTCGTCAATAGTGGTTGGACCGTCATTGGTTCGTCATTGGTTGAGCTGCAGTATCGACCCCCATATTTCGGCCTTAGTGGACAAAACGAAAGGTTGTTGAACTTCTATGTATAAAAAATTAAACTTGCTGGAAAAAAGTAGAAGAATTAAAATAGATCTATATCTGTGAAACGGAAAAGAGATTCGGGCCACACAAAACGACATACAAAAAATATACCTTTCCAAGATACCATATAGCAAGAACATCTCTCGGTAAAAATGTTCGATGTGAACGGTTATGCGAGATCCCGGACAATCCTCAAACGGCATATTATTGTCCAGATATGGATAGAATGGTGAGCCCACTTACGGAGTCAGAGGTCTCAGTTGGGTTCTTTCATAATTCCAGGTGTTATGTCTAAATGAGATGCAAAACGCAAGACCAGGGACCCTGAAGATGATGGCCGGGAAACATGAGAAATAAAACGCTGATTTCCGTAAGCATAACTGGTCTCACCCAACAGAGGGATTACATTTCCTACGAACTAAACGTTACCAAACAACGGGCCTACAATAACTGAGCACATGCTCCCTGAGCCTTTGATGTTGAGGTTTTCCGTCAATTCCATAGTTTTGAGAAAATCTTACAAGCAACTGCGTTATTGTTATCAGCGCACTGGCTGGAAGACTTCGAGGAACTAGTACTCCATTCTGTAGTGACACGAAATTGCATATCTGGTTTTAATCTCTGACAAGTTAAGATTTTAAAATTTAGGTAGTTAATGTTGGTAATCACTATCAAACCTTAGTTTTTCACAAGTGCTTCTCGGGTTCACACCATATATCCTCAAAGTTTCTAACCATATTTTCAGCTTCTGTAATGGTTATGCGCACACAATACAACCCACGTCAAGGACGAAGACATTATCAGATCACTCTGTTTGTGATTTTAAACTATTTATGCGAAGGCAGGTTAACAATGTGATCTGCCCCCTGGCAGCGATGTAAACTCCTGAAAAGATTTTCAAAAAATCATTGTTTTGACCTTCGTAAGTGTTCGCTTTGACAGGAACTTTCCTTTTATTTGAAAGATTATAACACAAATTACGCTTTTTACACCATATGTTTGTACGACTAGAGTAGTCCCATTCCTATTAATGGAACTTCACCAAAATCTTGCAAGCTTGACAGAAATTCTCAGGTGCTTAGATGACCGTTGTTTTTTCGGGGCTGATGCAAAAAAATATTTTTGCCCAAAATCACGAAAATTCGCAAGACAACAGCATTTGTTTGTTAGAATTCTCATTGAATTTTGTCCGATGAGTTTTATTGATTCAAAATGAAATTATCTCAGCCCACTCATACGAAGTTTGATTTTTTGGTCTTTTCCTTTTTTCTATCTAACAGGGACTTTGTGTGGGAATTCGCGACGATGGCCATTCAGTGACTGTCTAATTCTCCCAGGTACTGACTTTGCGTATGTCCATTATGCCTGTTACAGCCACGAATGATTCTTCTCCGACCTTGCCAAGGATCAAAGGTGACGAAATTTCAGTGAGCCTATCAATCGACTATGATCCACGTGACCAAATTCTCCCCACTCAGAACGTGACCAGAGTCGTCCTGTCCGGGTATCCACTCTTCATGTGATACGCCGTGACACCACGCGCTACGGTGTCCACGTAAAATGTGGCGTTTTTCGGCGCGGTAGGTGCCTGCTGACTACCTTTAATCGCTTCCACCAGTTGTAAATTTTTCGTAAATTGTTACTTGTTTCCTAGTAGTGGTTCACAGGACTCACAGGTTCTCACATGACTTTCCTGTCGCCTGGTCTATCCGTACAC
Organism: Opisthorchis viverrini; assembly: GCF_000715545.1. Lineage (NCBI taxonomy): Eukaryota > Metazoa > Platyhelminthes > Trematoda > Opisthorchiida > Opisthorchiidae > Opisthorchis > Opisthorchis viverrini. Next base: position 208,335 of record NW_008751728.1, read on the forward strand.
TGTTTTTATCCTATAAATAAATATATTCGAATGTACCGGTTCATTCTGTTTCATAAGTGCCCTCACAAGTGCCGTCTTGACCAGTTTAATTTGCAATACTTTGCCATTGAAAATCTTGTGTTCCCACCTATGCTGCATCTGAGCTAGTAAGTTTCAATTACGTGGTTTCTGTTTTATGCTTCATTTGTTTGCGCCGCCACCGATGTCTAAGCAGTTGTAGGCACAACTTTCCGTAACACGTCTTCCTAAATTCGAGCCAGCATGATGTCGAAGGGCAGGGAAAGCAGACACCGTGCAGTCCACTAAAAAAGGCCTCAAGGAGACTATGCACTCATTTTAGGCGTCATCGTGATTTACGCACCAGACAATAATTAGACAGTAAAAAATCATGACTCACAATCCAATTAACGGTCATTTTTATCCGAAAAAGTCCCAAAGTTTGAGGAAATCTGTTGCGTACACGTAAAGGTCCAGGCCGGTAATTCACTTACATAACACGTAGTAGGATGATATTCATTTCTGTCGGCCATATTATTGACAAGCTGTGTTACAAGTTCTGCGTCAACGTTCACAATTATTTAATTTATTCAAATGTTGCGTAACATGTGATTCGCGTACTGCAAAATTCCTATTTGCGGAAAGCCGGATATCATATTCGGTCTGCTGTGGTTGATAACGCAAGCTTGTCGATGAATTTACTGGTATACTACTCTGGCACTGAATTTCAAGGGCGGAGAGAAAGTGGAGCAAAGTTCGATCATACATTGTGCTTTCTCTTATCGAGCTGAGTTTTTGTTGACCGTATTTAGATTCAGGGGTTGCTTTCATAATGTGCGAAGCAACTTAAGCGATACTGTATCGAGCCATTCTCCTCAAATCATTCGCATATCACAGCTTATGGGGACCACTCTACAAAAGAATGATACATTCTGAAGTAAAGACTATTTTTTGTTTGCATCAAGCATGATTTATTTCTATTTCAGCATTTATTCGATGTACGTACCTCCTTATGACATATGGACAGATGTCCCAACCAACAGCTTTTATTCATTTCTCATATAACTTACCTTCCGGTATACAAGTCCCGCTGCCGTCACTCTCATATTCATCCCCAAAACATACGCGTAGTGAAACTGCTGTTGAAACAGAATGGTACGAATAAAACCAATCAGCGGAAGAAGAACGGCGAAGAAGTATCCATGCCACTCATACACAACCGAGGTGGGCTCCGTTTCATCTGGATTCTGGCTGAAGTTTGCAGGTTGGCTGATTTGCACGAACGTGATCAGTTCACTACAGGGCATTCAAGCAAAAAACGACTGTTCAATTCAGCAACTCCACGAATCCATGTAAACGTTAAATCATATTTTTATCGAAGCATGAAGATAGGTTGCTAGTGAAATGGAAGCCTCAGACGAATGGATATACTGTCATATCAAAGCCATTTTCTCCCACTGCACCTGAGGAATACTACCGAGATGTAGAATTTCGTCTGCTTCGTTTACGAAATGACCCAAAAGTTCTCTGTATTTTCATTGCCTATTTTGCGTGTTTGAATGTAACAAAAGGGCGGCAAAACACATATTAAGCTGCAATTTTTTCCGGTAAAATCTGCAAGCACTATTTGGGATAATCCTATCACCTACAACTTCTGTATTTCACTATCTAAACAATAAACACCAGAGTATCAACGTTGTCGTGCATGCAATGTTTCCTTTTTCATTGGCGTATCTACCTGCGATTAATTTGTCGGTCAATGGTATTGCACAAGCCGCATGACCGACCACACATTTATATGGAATAAGAAGTTGATGCAAGAGAAACTGCTTCTCTATATAAGAGGTCTACGGTAAATGCGTCTGATATAATATAGAGGTATTTCAATAAGATGGAGAAAATGTCGACTCGAACGGCGTCAGTTTTTTAAGACAACGACAAGAAACAACTTGAAAGTCTCCCTAATAATGTTTGTTCAAGCGATGCATATAACATTCGAACAATATATCGTCCAGGAAACAGCACTGTTCAATGGCATTTTGCAGACATACTAATATATTTTTTTGGAAAAAATCACCAGCAGATTTCTTGGGAGTTCGTCTTAAACGCTGACACGAATACCTACAGCGCTGGCGACAAATGCACCTTAGATGCAAAATCATCGGATTTCCCCATCCTGCGACCGTGATTCAACTTCAATGGACAAATGGTTCTATTTCCGTATTGAAAATCATACACTTTTACGTGAAATTATAAGCGGCATAAATTTTACTTATTTTAATTAGACGCGGCCTGGTGCAGCACATTCAGTTGCCTAAGAACATCATAAACGAGAGATTCAGCTGGGTTCCAGGTGAGTCTCTCGAAAGAACCGAATTAGTTTGCAGATGAGTGTATATTCGCTAATTTCGTGCAATTTGGTTTCAAGTAGAACATAAGGTTGACGGAAACCCGGGGGACTGCGCCTACCTGATGAGCCCCAAGGAGGGCGAAACCGGTCGTGGACTGTCGATGTATTTTCAGCAACCTTATGAGTAGTGCATTACAAATATAAACTACACTGGGTTACATCATTCATCTTACAGTCAGCTAGACCAACTGCGAGTCTATGGTTTCAATGTTTCAGATACACCGACGGCATGTTCAACTGTAGTCAAGAGGAGTGGTTTTCAGGAAAATGAATCGCCGTCTAATGAGGAAGACCTTTATATAATGAAGGACTTTAGTGACATCAGAATATAATGTCAACGGTAAGCATGAGTACTTACAACAAACGCTAAAGACGAATCTACTCGTAAAGCTTACATAGTTTGCAACGGTATCAACTCACACTGCAATCATAATCAGACGCGTGAAATACACCTGTAATACGCTTGTAATACATTCTGCAGTGTTAATGAAATATTAGAGCATAGCTCTCCTTTATGATTCTCTTCAGCAGATTTCGCTAACCACGGGAGGTCTCGTACCTTAGTTATCACGGTATTCGAGATATCATATGATATTTTCTAGATGGATCACTAGTAATAGAACTGTTTAAATGCTTCAACCACGTCTGTCTGATGAATCTTGTCAAGGGAGAAACCGATGGTAAACTTTCTAAGTACATTCCGGAACGTTAAGAGAAATGTGTCTTGTCAAGAATTTATAATCTGACATTGTGTGGTGTAATAAAGTAGTCTCTTGAATTTCGATTCATTGCACCAGCTGTGACTACGACAAAGCCTGTTACGCCAATGCCTCCCAAACGGACGTGAATCATAAGCAGGCGACGAAGTAGATACTGATAGATGTGCTCAAAAACCGTCAACTTAAATAATATCGAACCTATTCCAGTGCTTCTATTTCGATGCGAAGAATTTGATTCACGTGTGGTGAAACAGATTGAAAATTTGACTCATTTAGCTTTGTAATCCCCGAGGTTCTTTTTGTTCCAAGTTGCAAATCTGTATCTTACGCATTCAGTTGTACCCTGCATCAGAGACCCAAGAGCCACCAGCAGCTAGATACTTCCTTTAAATTGTATTTTGCGAGTGGTTTTTGACAGATACCCATCATGAACATTCGCATCAAACAACAGTGAGCTGCGTTTACCTCTGCCGAACTGCAACGATAAAAGGATCACATGCCGACAGAAGGAATAAGTTCGACTGAGCATCCGCAGGGTTTGCACGGGAACTTTGACCTCAATGCCTCGCCGATGGATCATTTCCCTAGTTACTCAACCTATGTACTGCGTGGTTTGACGTAGTTTACTTAGTAGGTATTCATACGCCGCTGAATCCATCCTAAACGATGTATACTTTCGAGCCTGTCGTTGGGATGTGTTGGTACAAATATTTTTTTGAACATCCGTTTGTTTAAGCCAACACGTTGCTGCATCTGAAGTCTTACCTGATTACAAGCGGTTGAGCGAAAGAAAGTGCATCGCCAACAAAACGAATGATGAATCCTGTCAAGAATAACCTCCAAAAGGTCCGAGCAAATGTGGCAAACAAAGATGGTTGGTAGCCTTTCGGAGGAACCTGGAAATCTGTTTCGGCTGCCGGGAGTCTTTCATAGCGTCCTTTGTGGAGTCTGGAAAATGTTGGTAGTCAGCCAAAATAGCAATTAAAATAGGAGGAATATATGCAAAATAAGGTAACTTGCACATTGTAGAAATTATCCACAAGTCCTACCCAACTTCTAAAGGTCGATAATTTTCATCTCTGCCAGTGACTCAAATTGAATTTATTAGCTGTAAGTGATGTAACCGACTGAGACCCAACAACCGGAAGACCGCTTCTGATTGCGTCATTACTTCAGTGCTGGTGATCTGGCGATGTCAGTTCTCCTGTGTAGTCTTGCGATGAAAAACCCCGTAGTGGATACCGTAACTCATCTTCAAAACTCAGCAGGCGAAGCTCATAAGCAACGAGATAGCTTCCTACGGATCGTAGTTAACATTTTCACCTTGTCTTATAGAGAATATAAATACCGTAACTTTCGCAATAGCAGCTGTTCCAAACAAGTTGAAAAAAGATATTTAATGCCTCTCTTTTTCTGCACACACTCGTCAAGAATTTCATCATAAGTCTAGGGAGGAAATGGTAAAAATTCTACGAAGTTGTCATTATCCGCTAAATTCTTCTGTTTAATACATTAGGACACCAGTTTGGAAAATCAAATACTGCGTAAATACAAAGACAGTTGATTGCAATGATTCTGTGGTAGAAAGTCACAGAGAAACAATTCAACTTAAAAAAACGCCAGTTGGACAAGTGTCAGATTATCACTTATTGAATCGCCCTTATTCATGTAATAACCATCTACTTAACCAAATCCCACTGGTCTCACAACCGGTTGGCGAGCAACCACTGTTTTGTATTACCAAATTAGGTTCTACTGCACCACTTGCCCCGGGTATTTTGGAAGCGCGTGGAAATCGGAGGCCTAAGGCTCCGTATGTTTGCTTTAACAACTTTCGTAACTTATGGTACTGTATTACATCCACACGGCTCGAGATTTTCCTCCGTTCATATGCAGAGTCAGTCCTATTGCATTGTTGAAATCCCCAACGAAATTAACAATATGGGAATCTAACTATCTATTAGCACCATACCAGATAGTCCCTCAGTTCCCTCTAGAGACTAGAACTTGAGTCACAAAATGCTTTGAGGCTTTTGAGTAACAGCAGTTGACTGATTGGCAAAACCACAGAGTTGCGTCGGTCAACTGGACGGATAAGGCCGATTCTCAAGAAGAACTTTTCTCCACTAAGCAACCCCTTCGCCTGCTGGTCAATAACTGAGCCCTGCCAGGTACTTTTGACCTATTATTCACCATCAGACCGTTTTGACTCATCTATTTGAAACAATAAATTTTCATGGGACAAAACAGCCTTTTTTGATGTGAGGCCATTCCCTGCCACGAAAGATAAACATTTTTTGTGTTAATAGAGAGCGAAATTGAGGTGCTCTAAAATATGTTGCCAATTAGGAAAACAAAACAATAAATTTTCATGGGACAAAACAGCTTTTTTTATGTGAGGCCATTCCCTGCCACGAAAGATCAACATTTTTTGTGTTAATAGAGAGCGAACTTGAGATGCTCTAAAATTTGTTATCAATTAGGAAAACTGGTGAGCTGATTACGTGATCGAATTAAGCAAATTCACACAGCCAAGTATTTGACGACTGAAGCGAAATGTTCACATATTCTCTTCTCCAAATACGATTAAAATCCATACCAAATCTCGTTAGGATCAATTATCGTATGAAACACCGCACTTAGATCATCTACGGTCCATTGTACGTAAAGGAGGAGTGAGCACTTCTAGTTCCAAATCATTGGTGGCAAAAATACGAGTGGAACCTAGCCAACCAGACAGTGCCAACGGAATCTAACAGTCGTGATGTCATTTCCGTACAGGTTTCTCAACACAGTGCCTGGTGATGCATAATCCAGAGGCGTGGTTTACCGGAATGTCACTCCTCAGAATCCCCCCGGAACACTTCACGACGTGTTGCATACGTGATGCTTCATTCATGTTGTACTAGTCCCAGTAATAAACAACGTAGGTAGTTCTAGTGACAAGTTCTTGATCAAGCCATAAAATGGACTGGCAAGATCGAAGGATGTTGAAATGCAGTGTTTAGGAAGTTGAAAAGAAGAGCGTAAAGTAAATAAAATATATGCAATAAACCAGAAGTTTGAGTACATATCATATTTTTTGCACTTAAGTACACATAATTTAGTTTACACGCATCTCGTTGGATTGTCAGTTGGATGGCTCTTCATTGATGCCTCTCCCCAAGAATCGGATCGCTGTTCTTTATAGTGTGGGGGGATTGCAGCTGTCATTTTACCATTCATTCAACTCAGAAACGGGAACAATATCAGCCAAATGATTGTTTTCATTAGACACAAACGGACGGAATTTATGATAAAGCGACTACTCCATGATTTGGTTTTACATGGTTCAATATGAATAAATCGCAAACTTCTACATTCAGCAATGCACAAGTATATGGTGAACAAAATGTACTTACTTTTTTAGTTTCTGAACCAGCAGAGAATCCCAGAAACGTTCAGCACGTCCAATGAGGTAGGTGCTCATATACCGTGGATTCAGACGCCATAAATCGTCAAAAGTAGTGGGGCGTTTACAGCCTTCAATAATGGAGCTGTCAAGTTGGGTGTAAAAGAATAAGCAGCCATGTGAAATAATGTGTTAATTTAGCTAGACAAGAGTGTGGCACCATTTGGATAAGCATCAAATTACTGATACAATTCAACTGCACAGGATGCAGACGGACGAGCGTATAGAAAAGAAGTAGGAACCATTTCCAGATGTGCCATAACGCCAAGCACCAACTCATTTCAGCTTCAGATGAGAGAAACCTTAAAAGTGTTCGTCATTTAGCCGGATGTATTTACTGTGAGAGTGTGGGACAATCGTCGCTTTTGGAGCGCAAGCCAACATTTGTCGCCTGCTTTACTCAAGTGTGGTACAAAAAAGTTATGGAGTGTATAGTGAATTTGGTGGTAATATTATTTTTTTTAAAGTTGTCGCACAATTCCACTCAAGTCCATCAATTTGACGTCAGTTGATTTAGAGTAAGAAGTGAACACTGAATTTCTCATTTGTCACACTAAAACATCAAGAGGCCTCATCCAAAATAGATAAGGCACAGAGGGTCCAACAATGGATGAAAGGGCAGAAACGACAAACGCTGAACGTTCTGTTCAAGAAGCTCATCCTGAGGGGTCTATTAGATAAATGCGAGACTTACCTGGTAAACCAGAGGAAGGTCAACCTCAACGGAAAAGAGCTCTTTTCTTCCGGACAGATTGGCTGTATGTAGAAGTAGAAAGTTTAGCACAACTCAGTAGGTCACAAAGTTCTAACAGTTAGAAACAAGAAGCAGTAAAGATCCGTCTGAAAAGGCATAAATCATATGAAGGGGAATATATTCCGTACTTCTGTTTAGATTATCAGTTAATCGACAATCTGGTATGGATGCAAGCAACAGCATTAGGGTAAATTAGACTCCAACCGCACTGAACACGTTGTCTCGGATCTGCTAGATTTCAAGCATCTGCCAATAGAGATACGACCACTGCAAACACAACCTTGCTATCGAGTCACGGTTCAGTAGCCACTAGATTGTTTTTGTGAAAAGGCTAAACCGGTTGGAGAAACTCATCTCCGTTCCAATGTTTGTAGACCTGTGAACAATACATTGGAATTAGTGAAGAACGTGCCTAAGTCCACAATAACCCGAAGACGGTAAAGTTGGATAGTCCCACCAGTTCACTTGATGTGTGCCATTTTACCTTGTACGTCTGAGACTTTCCAGATAAGCATTAACTGTTTAGGTTCCCGACCAATAACCTAGTTTATTAACTTCGGTAAACATAAAGATTCAGACTCCGATAAATAGGATTCAGGGCAGCTGCACCTTACGGTAGAAATTTCGAACCAACAACCACCTCTCCTCGGAAAAATATTCATGCTAACTTTGTTGGTTGGGTGGCATATTAACACGGATGGCTCAAGAAGCAAAATATCTCTCCTGTAGACGATATCCACCACTCATAAGATTGCTGAAAACTCCTAAAAACATCATAGACAAGAAACTAAGCTGGGTTCCAGGTGAGTCGCACGTCGAAACCAAACTGATGGGCAAATGAGTATATTTCGCCAATCCTCTCAGTAGGTTGCATCTCAGACTCGCATTGTAGGCTTGTATTCATTTACTATTGAGGTGGATGAAGTCATTCGTGATATACAAGCCTCACAAACCCGAACAAACCCCACCACTTTCTTTCACCTATCGTACACAATCCTAAACTTTAGCGTCATGTTTTTACAGGGCGGTCAAAAATCACTTGCCAAATTGCGAAGTTGATGTGTGCAAAAAGCCATGTGCCTCTTTAAACCCTCACAGACTTCTCCGGTCCGATATCACCCGATTCTTTTTTTCTCTCTCTGTTTCACTCGTGTCATAATCGTGCTACCACTGATACATCTTTTGAAGCAGACGCTGATGGTTCATTGAAATCAATCTATCAGTCTCAGCTCTATTGCTGGCGAAAATATAATTACGTACTAATGATACTACCAATATTACTATTAACACTAATTGGCTACCCCCTGATACGTAACTATAGGCACATGTTGGTTTCATCATAAAAAGCTAACATTTTGCGCTACATCCTATGTGCGAACTGCTAATGTCTGCATAATCTTAGGGAATTCATTTGGTGTCAAACTATTTGACGGTTTTCAATGGCCTTTATTCAGATCCCAATTTTTCGTCTTCACATTTATCTGGAAAGCCGCTGTTTAATCGAGGAACACAGTACATATTAAGTTTCAGGAACATACTTTGTCCTGTAATAAAGTGAAGCCCACCGCTTCTGTCGGAGAATAGTGTCCAGTGATTGACGCATCATCTCCAACGCCTGAAAAGCAGTGTGCAACGAGTAGACCAAGGCTGCTGAGGAAGCGAATCGTCACGGAAACCAGTTGTGGGTAGTCTGGATTGGTCTTTTATTGCAGAGAGAGATAAGTTAAAATAAAATAGCCGGAAGCACACACGGTTGTGAAAAGCATTGGTTGTCCTACGTTAATTTTAGCACGCATTGTCACCGTGACACTGTAATGCTGCCATTTGCAACGAGCCCTCGGTAAAGAAGACACGGGTCTCAATATAGGTACAACCGTACTGATAACCATGCTTCAGAAAGTGATCACCTACCAACTACTTGGTGAATAGCGGAGTGCTGAACGTGAATGGGTCATGAGTTTCCATCAGGTAAAGTATATTTTGCTCATAATCTGTACCATTCAGTGACCAGCGTAAAGTGATAAGTAGGATTCGATCAGATAATTAGTTAGGTAGGGCTTTTGTGGGAATATGCCATTCCTGGGAATAGCGTAAACGTATAAAAAGAGGATTGTCACAAACGCAGTCTGTCTATTGCCCTTAGATGCAAGTTCTCAGACTTGGTCAAAGACCGATTAGTACCAATCACGAAGAAAACAGCGCAGTTGGTCGTAAGTTTTTGTAGAAGCTTTTTTACATAGTACCAATCACGAAGAAAACAGCGCAGTTGGTCGTAAGTTGTTGTAGATGCTTTTTTACGCTCTTTCGGCATTTCACATGAGGCGTAAATTTTGTAGACTCACTACACGTCCCTAAATTGCACAAAACGTGTCAAGCAAATGATTTCATGGAAGATACAGTAAGCCCATGCAGCCATTATTACACCCAAGTTTTAGATACAATGTATTACCCGAGAACGTCAAATCTTTTTATGTCGCATTCGTCAGCTTCGAGAACAATTGACAGTAAAATATATATATATTTGCCCAGGAAAATAATCACTGTGGATAAATGCGCTGAAGAAATCCACCCAGACGCCTGGCTAGCCTAAAATGTAAACATATCATTTAGTGAAAGTATTTCTGCGTTGCAAATCTTGAGCTGCTAGTTTGTCTGTGAATAAACCGTCTGGGTCTCAAGGTCACCACGTAGCATAATTAGAATCCCTGCAAGTTTAGTCTTCGTGCGGTCACTATCGAAAGTTGATTACAAAGCTGGTCCAATCAGTTATTTGTAGTCACGGGGACTCGAGGTAGCCAAGAGGTTTCTCTAGAGGGTTTTGTTACCGAGCCGCACAAAATGATCTTCAGTATTTACTCTCGATAAAGGACGCTGAAGTATCTGTTTACCTTGTGACTCACATTAATGAATTGCTCAGTCTAGACGTCCGATTCGGGAGTTAAGCGGCGTCATCTGTGTTTTTCTTCTAAAAGAACTTTGCTCTGGAAATAGTTTTTGTTACCATTCTTGTTATGGCATACCCAGATATGAAAAATCCTTTAAATTTCAAAGTAATGACCTGACGAGATCGTTTGAGTGCGTTATATCTAACTGCATTATGGATTGACAAAAATCTCCAAGACATTCATGACAGACGATGCTAGAGGGAGAATCATCCAGAAAACTTACTGAAGGTCCGGTATAAATGGTAAGTGAAAACTTTTCAGCTGATAGGTAAACGTCGGCATCTTGTCTGTTCCTGTCTATGCTTTGGCAACCTGACAGTATCTCATCCGCCATGCTTTACGCGGATGACATGGCAGCTACACACCAAAATGGCGATGCAGCTGAAAGATTGGCATTTCGTTTGTCTGTTTAATACTCTTCTGTTTCAGAACATTCTACCTCATAAAAGAAACTACTCACAGGTTTGCTGGAAACTCATCGACTGCTTATGATCGGTTTCGTTCCCTCTTGGGGCTCACCAGGAATCTCGTAGACGAGAGATTTATTTGAGTTTACAATAAAAGCTAAATTAATAAGCAAACGGATATACTTGTCGAAGATTTCAAACCCGTTTGAAAGTATGCTTCAAAACTGTATGTGTGTACTGACAGCATCTTATGCAGCTCGGGAATGTTCTGTGTCATCGTCCTGAGATCTCTATACAGTTTTACAGAGAATCAGGGCCTACGCTGTCTGTCACGATGGCGAACGAATTAAAGAGTAGACTCTGCTCCAACTCAGATCCCCTAGACAATAATAAGTCCCGAATTAGAGTTGCAGAAAAACTTGTCCAAAATTAGCCCCAAAGAGTAGGGTCATTTCGGAGAGAAATTACTTGTAACCCACCAAGATACGAAGGTTTATCATTTCAACACACACCAAATCCTATCTGCAATTCGTAGGCTTTTGTCAACGACGCACTAATTATTCCACTTGTCAATCTAGCTGATGTTGGGGAGTGAGCGGAAAAACAGTCGAATGCATCTTTGAGAATGGAAACGCCCCCAACAAAATTTAACTACTCGATGCTGCGGGAACAATATAGAGTTTCCCAAAAGTTTTTTTGAAAAACCGTGTGTACTGTTCAGGACGAACTCGTGAATAAAGGAAGAGTAGGGTACTGACTGAGAATTGTTTTTCAGTCCTTGACTGAAATAAATGCTTGCGGCTTGTTTTTTATTGAATTGACAATACACATGCAAACACCAAAACGGTCGCCAAATCAATTAGTTTCGAGAGAGGACATTTTGGAGCTGAATGGCCTCCCAAAAAAAGGCATTATGCATTATGGCAGCCTATTCATAATAAAACCATGCGCCAATGTCTTTCAAATGGAGGTTGTCACTCTGTGAACCTAAGCACTTCAAGAAGATAAAAACATGGTGATTTACAAAAGATGGTGGGATTTGGAACANTCATCAAGCACCTCTACACGACGCTTGTAGCATACACAGTTGCATGACTATCTGTATAGTGTAAATGATGAAAAGCTGCGTTGGAAACTAAAATAATTTAAAGGAAACCAAAAATAGCCAGGATCACCGGTCGCCTCACACATTCAGCGAAATGTTCTTACATACCCCGAGAGCGAGTAAAGTGTTCATCCCTATACTCATAAGTATAACGTTTGCGGAGTGAGCAATTACTATTCAAGTTGAACCTGCTTCGCAATACGAAGCTGTGGCATACAAAACAATATAATATATCATAGCGCTTAGCATCTATCTTTAGCGTACACAACTTCCTGTCCTTGAAGGAATAAAGTGTGGTGGCAGAATCATTCACCATAACAGAGAATACGGTCACTACTAGTACTGATATCCACAAAGTTACTGCGAATAACATATGGAATGCAACCACAGGCTGATTGTTTTTTAGATATGGCATCAAACACTGAAGTCACTCTTTTTCACCCATGAGGGACACTAACGTTCATAGTTTCTATATGCTAAAAATCATACAACACACAGGCAAAGCAAACTGTGGCACTGGAATGTTTTGTAGACGCACGTCCGAACTTAAAGCATGTGACCTGTGCACCGACAGATTCGTTAAAAATTAGGTCACCACTAAAAAATTGCAACTGCAAACTACAACACGAGCACCGTAACTCCGGTAAAAACAGAAAAAGTCAAACTCAATGAAAGTTGCAGGTAAATCACGACCTTCTACCCACCATCTTATTGGAGTCAAGCTAGTTTGTTGTACGACTAGATTGTGCTTAGTTTTAAATATGATTTCATTCAGAAACCAGCATGCGCAAGTTGTGTGCATAAATTAAAGCCTAAATCCCACCAAAAGCAACTGAGTAGTAAATAGCCACATTAAAAAAGAAGGCATGTATTACTCTGACTGAACCTAACAAATGTGATCGCATAAGAAAATTGATATACTGCCAAGAAAACAGCGGAATATCTTGGGAATTATTAGCCTTCAGACGCACAGTTTATACACTAACTCCCTGAACAACTAAAAGGACGATGTGTGGTCAACTTTGTGACACTGATCAGTGACATAAATACAAGGAAAAATTATCGGGCTGAGTAAATTGTCTGCAGTTAGCATATATCTGTAAAAAGTTAGCTTTTTTTCCCTGGCTGATACAATCAGACTTTGCAAAATAGTATTCAAAATCACCACGTTTTATGCTCTACGTTTGTCATTTTACTATCCCAATTTATAATACTCCTAGATTTACCAAAAATACGACTGTAGTTTGCTGTACGGGTTGTATGCTACTAGAAAGAGCATCGATACATTCAATAAACGAAAGATGCCCACCTGGTAACTGACAACTGAAGCAATCCTACAGTTATGTGGAACAAGGTGAAACTCAGTGCACTTGTTTGATCGGGCTACGTAAGAATCGATAATTAGTGACTTGACTAGAGTATGCGTGAATGAACCATCTATGGAATTTAAACTCTCCAGTTTCACCTTTGCAGATAAACGTAGACGCATAGTGGTAGCTGATGAACAAAACAAGTGGTGCAATTCTGTTTATGACTGATCGCAGCGTTCTGCATGCAACCAGTTGGGGTTTTACTACCAGCTACGATGATTTACATAGACCACTTGTTAGGGAAACAGCAGTGAAGAAGACTTGGAAGACATATCAACGGCACAAATCGCAAAAGAATGCCACGAGGACGCCTGCTACTATAAGATTCCTGTAAACAGCGGACGGGTTATACTATTTTGAATTCTCCTCACCAATTACATCAAACCGAATTCAGAATGTGAACTGTCCTTTTATCCCGTTCATTGATGAAAGTGTCAGGTGACTTTAGCAGCTGAAATTCAAAGCATTTATGCAATTTACGAAATCGAGATATTCGTGGACTTTGAAAATGCCAGAGTTTTTCTTGCTGAAATACGAGGTGCCATACTGTGCACATAGGTGCTCATATTTTGACTCTGTAAACGCCAGAGGATGAAAATAGAACCCCTTGTTGCTTTGTTACAAGGGCAATGAACTCATAGAAACGTCCTTCACAGGAAAACACGGCGTGAAAGTTTTAAAAACCTTCCAGAAAGAAATCTAAGGGTTGCATTAAACGACGAGTGCAGAACATTACTACCGTATTTGATCGCTAACGTTGTTTGTGTAAGCGGAACTTTTCTGATAGCGGTTGACTACTGGATGGCGAAAAATTTTTGAGTTTCCAGAAGGCAAGCACACCGTTTTACCACAGTCGGATAAATTATGGATAGGCTTCTTGACTGAATGTATTTGTGGCCAACGTACACTAGTTTCAGCGACTTTTACATCCAAGACTGTATAAATTTCCATTTAGTGCAAGTGAGTACGGTACTGGAAACCAAAACAACGAGTTCATTGGCGAGTCAGCTAAACTTCTAGAAAATTACTGGGTGCTTTCTGAAGCAGATGATTTATGCCAACTGCATACAGGTTTAATTAAAGAAAAAATCACCGTTTAGGGAGTGCCACTGATGTCGACTACAGAATTGCAGTTCAGAGTCCTAGATTATACGACAACAGCGATAATGAATCTGATAATAAGAAGGCAATCATTACTAACCACCAATTAGGACCCCACGTGGATCAGCAATACGGCTTCAAGCATAGAAAATCAAGCATATTCGATATACTAACGGTCACATGATTTTGAATGCATGATAAATATGGAGAACATTCCACTGATGTTACATCTGTGGAAGTCGGAAAGATTTTGAGAAATTTGCACGTGCAAGCCTTCCCATCAACTATACACAACTTGGATAGTCAAAACAAACTAAGCATGGAACTTTCTCGGCAAGTTTACGATGCAAATAAAATCACCGAATGTCATTCTGGTCATCGGAATGCCTTGATCGACGACTTTGTTCGAAGATAAGACGGTTAGCTATTTCACAAATCGAAGGCATAAATGCGTCAGAGTCAAGTTCAATTGTTACGGATGCTATACAGCTCAAATTGGCTTAAGAACCTAGGTAGACCAAGAAATGCTTACTCACATAGCAAATTGAAGTTTTGGGATAAAATCCGCCCTTTTTAAACAGTAATCAACAAGGTTAATGATGATGTTCACCTGGCGATAAACATTGCCATGATTTGCAAATATAAAATTGCTTTTGTGGGCAATCTCTGAGCACATTAACTCTAGATATTTTCTGTTCCCGTCGCCAGAACTAGACAAGGGCACCACATGTGATGATTGGTTCAACATATACGGCGTAGTGGCACGCAACTGAATAAGTTCTGAAATAACTTTGCATTATAGTCGAAAGTGTTCGATTCCTTTGGTAGTCTGGTGCATTGCTCAGATCAACAACATGACAGTATTCTAAATCCAAGCACTTGTGTTCTCATACGCGGCCTCTAAACAATAGTCCGTCCTTACCCGTTGACCAGAAAGGCGTTGTGGCCTGTTGTAAGTCATTTGCTCAACTAATGGATAAGACTTGAGTCAACCTGCGAGAAGCAGCTCAGAATTTTTAGTTTTATTTACACTTTTACATTGGCTGCGTAAATAGATGGTTGGACGAAAGCGAATTTAGCAACATATTAACATTAATTCTACATAATCCATGTTCTGTCAATGCTCTTGTTTACTCCCTACTCTTGGAGCCAAAAGGGAAAGTCAGAGATGAATTATTTCATAAGAGGCACGACGATACACAAAGTTGCATATTTAGCATATTAGATCCATTGACACTTTGGTCTGCATTGTACTTTCAGTTCACTTAGATAGCTTACAAAAGTATATGGTGTTTTAGCGAATTTACACTCATCTGCAAACTAATTTGGTTCTTTCGAGAGACTCACCTGAAACCCAGCTGAATCTCTCGTTTATGATGTTCTCAGGCAACTGAATGTGCTGCACCAGGCCGCCTCATGTTTCAGTCTCTACGATATTTGAAATATCGCGATACATGTATACATTTGTAATGTACTACTCATAAGGTTGCTGGAAATCCATCGACAGCCCACGACCGGTTTTGTATTTTTTTGTTTTTGTCGCCTTTTACTTGACGTTATGTGCAGCGAAATCCTGACGGTGTAAAGAGAGAGCGCCTAAATCCACTTTGGCGTCCCTGATGATCTGAGTCTTTTATACATGCTGCGTCATGTCAGACTAATTTATTCTGTGACCGGCTTTCTTACAAGATTTGTTAAACTCACTAGCCGATGACTTACAGGGCCAGTGCTTGAAAGGTTCGTTGTGGCATTTACATTGTAATAATCCGGTGTGCTTTTTACTAACAGACCTAGTCATCGGACAGCCAGTCACGGCAATAGGTGTTTCACGATCACCCGGTAGATCAGAATTTTTGCAACCGACGGCTGTATACTAGTAGAAAAGGCTAGAAAAAGGCACTAACTTGACAGAAATTACATCGAAAGTATACATTATGCGGCATTTAAATGGGCTACTAACTAGCCGATGCTAACGACAGCAAATAGGTTCAAACCTTGCATTGCCGCATCCTGAATATCGTGGTTAACTAACCGTTTCTATCTGATGTTCTTCATGATGATCGACGGAAAGAGTCGCGCCATATGTATGTCAGGTTTAGCACCAATCACTGAGCTACGGGGAAATTTCTCGTTCAAACGATTAAGGCAAGAATATGTTACCTCTGTTCTTTTTCTAGGGTCACTGTGGCTGCTGAAACCTTCAGTCACAACCCAAATATTCACGGACACCGTTGGGGTCTTTCTCATAAAATCCAACCACTTGTTATAAAACAGCTCAAGTTGCCTTATGATGATAGTCTCTTAAGTGCTGGGCCTGGAAGCTCTCTAGTACTTAGTCTGCCTTTCATAGACATGCAACAAAGCAGTTTCAGATGACTGAGTTTGTTTTATCGGTTTCTCCGTAGATTGTGGGAGCAAAACCCTATAGAATCGCTCAGTAGGGGGTAACTTGTATAGTAACCTGGAAAGCTATGTCTGTTCACTTGTTTACTTCTCCTTCCTCTCTCTCTCCTCTTCCACAAATCCCGATCTAGTAATCATTGACGCATTTATAAATTCAGGTTTAAATAACTTTGTTGGCATCTAATATATGTATTCTTGGCAAGAAAATATCCTACCTGCAATGCACACATTCTGAGTGTTGTCTGGAAACGAATGCCACAGAGAAGTGTTTCGAGGAGCCAGAAAGTGAACAGAATTCCGGAGGTGGCCACGTTCCTTCGGTACTCCTCGTATGTTGAAAAACTCAGAGCAACCTTTCTGCAATGAAATTAACTTGTGATCTTACCAGAAATACACTGCGGACAAGACAGTTAACCAAGATGACAACTGTAGTTGGTGTAATCTGCTCGTTTGGCACGTGGATAGCGGTTCTGATTATTTCCAGGAGTAAACTAATGACAATGAATAGCAAAAGTAACTTTTCAAAATCTACGTTAGAAACTTGGGCGCACTTACCTGCTTGATCAACTGTCCGGGTGCATAGCAAATATTGCTGATCCCGCGCTGTGGTCTGTAGGTACGCATGATCAAAATATGCAGCGGAAGTCCGAGGAATAAAAACCCCATCGTAAGCCACTCCAGCAAGGTAACTTGAAAACAATGAGTAAAATCTGGCGAGGTAGTTTCCCATGTATAACTCTCGTTCTATTCAGTATGATAAATTATGTTGCGTTATGTATTGACCTCACCCAAAATGTCCATTCCGGGGAACTATTTCCACACACTTCGTGGAAAAACACAATATTATCTCTCATTTCAAGAAGCGTTTGCGTAGTTTCGACCAATTAAAGCTCCAGTATGAAGAGCGTTAACGCTGTAAAGTGCACGCTATAAAGACAAGTGGACAGTGTTTCTTTAAAGATGAGTGTTCACGATAATTTCTGTGGACGGGGAACAGGAACGAAGCCCAATAAGCAAACTTGTTCATCACAAATACTAACATACAACAAAACCAAAATGGCAGACATCGTGAAATTACCATATACAATTCATGAGCAAGGCGACGTGTCCAAACATATTTGACTATAGGCCTAACTACGTTTCGTAGCTGCAGCCACGTAGAGTAGGGTAAGATGGTGCGCTGCGCACTGGCGTCTGCAGTTCGAATCCCGGGTCTCCCGCTTCATTCTTCTTCCACTTTCACTGGTTATTGCATTACTAACTTAGCCCAGTAACTTTCTTTCTCTCGGGTTTGATATTCTCGTCCATTCTTGCGAACAATATCGTAAAACACTCTCAAAATGTATAATGCTAGAAAGCACGCTGTTCTTATTTCTTACAAGCGATACATATCACTTGTCAACATGAAATGATATCATTTCTGAGGAACGTTTATCAACAGAATGACATTAGGTTTGCTGGCAGTCGTCCGAGGCAAAAAAGGCTCATGCTTCTTCCACAACCTCGTAAACAATCCCTTGTTGGCTCGTCTCTTAGAAATTCGATCTGCGCGATAAGTACCTCATTTGCGACTGTATAGCTACACATAGTCACTGGATGGCACATTAGGTGTCACTGCTTTGTGTCAACAAAACTCGAATCCATGCGTGTAGAAACTGCGTAAATCGCCGGGAATTACATTTTCAAAAAACGTTACACATCAAACAAAGCCGGAGTAAAGCTGGAACCAAAGTAAGGTTAAATTTTTATTAAAATCCTAGGAAACCTTTCATGAACTCCTCGTAGCTCATAAAAATGAAAAATCGAAGAGTTGTGGCAACAGCGATATGCCTAACTTAGATATAAACTAATGAGGTGTCTGACCGCAGAAAGTCTTGGACATGTGATTAATTTCCACATCTACTGCAGCTGCGACTAGGTCGTCATTCAAAATGTTTCAGTTAAGTCAAGGACGCGATGTCGACGATTTGAATGGATTCAAATAATTCGCAGTTCAAAGGATAGAGAAAAATGAGAGCCGTATGTGTGCAAAAAATCTGTTTATTTGCATTTCGCCTGTACTTGTGAGACAGAGGACGGCTGGAACTAACAATAAGGACACGGTATTTATTGTGGATAGAATGTCGAGAAGAAGACGCAGCAGAATTGTATTCTACAATGCATCAATAAAGATGCAGAAGTCGGAGAGAACAGTTGACACGGGCATGCTTCTACGTAAGAACAAAATAGCCCCACTCGCCCTCTATAGATATCGCTGCGTCAGAGACATCTGGCGTGAACCAGGTCTCTGTATCTGTGATTGGGGACGGTAGTTAAGGGCAAGCTGACTGTTCAGTGAGGACAGTTTCGTTGCAATGATAGGGGCAGCTTGCGGATAAGCAATTTAACACTAGTTCTTTCGCGTCCGAATGTGAAGGGCCACGAGGGTTTTCTACCACCGAGGTTAGAAGATTTACTATACATTTGCAGCCTTCAGAGCTCCGAGGTAGTCTGCAGCGCCTTAGGTCTGCTTCTTGCCTTGGTGTTTCCCAGGACCTAAGCTTGACCCGTGAGGGTCCTATCCGTGTGGGCTTTTCGCCTATGGGATTTAGCCTTTCTTTCGCTGTTGAAAACTACAATGGCGGATATTGGTGAATCGTGAAATACCACCTTCTGGACGACCGGACGCGTTGTTGTTCAAAGAACATGCAGTGAACATGTGTGTGTTTAATCCCCTGAGTTTATGACGTTTCGGCAGGTACTGTTTTCGTGAGGCCATATTGGGTCGTTTGTGCGTCCAATGGTACCTTTAAGTAGTATTCCTTTTGATGGCGCTCCTAAGAGGATCGTTTTCGGAGAGGACTCACACTTAAATCTAGCCGGAATCTTTTTGTTTGGGCGAAGTTTATGCGGCTTGTTTGACTACAGTCGTTTTCCTTTTGTGTTTGTATATACTTCCATGTTATCCGCGATCAGCGTAGCCAACTCGGTGTACGCAGAAACTTCTGTTACGCTGCTGTCTGGTTGTGGCTTTGGCTACCATGGTCTCAAGTGACTACTGTGTACCCAATCGAGCAGCATGGAGTGGAGCTAGAGTTTGAATTTTCACATCAGTGGTTGCAGAGTTCTTTCTGAAGCCTCCGATGGTTAAGCCGGCGCTTGTTGGCCTGTTAGTAGACTTTCCTGCTAATCTTTGCATGGCTGTGAATTGGGCGTGGGGTTTAACTGCATTCTTCTTCTAGGGAAATATTTTAGAATGGACGCTGCGCTCACAGAGGGCTCTTCTCCTCACGGACATAAATGTCGTTGGTAATTGAATGGTTAAATATAACTGCAAGCCGGGGCCACGGCCGGTTTCCTTAGCGCGTTTTAAGAGCATAAGGACATATAATTACCATCCGATTGGCCATAAGTTTGGGGTTGACTGTTACAAAGCAGAAGGATATTTTTCACCTTCCGTCCAAGGTGGCTGTGGTCCAGGTTTCGCATCCCTTGCGGGGTGGAGAGATCCTTAACGCGGGTACACGCAGAAAAGTTAGAGCGGATGCGCAGGGAACTCACATATAGAATAAATATACGCGCATCTTTTGGGGCTTGCGGGGTGTTTATTGTTCATATTCACATCAATCACATTCGAACAGTCGTCCCCCTGACCCGGCATAATTATTCTGGTGAATCTACACCAACGAGATGGAAGCACTAGGCTCAAGTTTCGCTCTTATTAGAGCTTATCAGTAACGTATATTTAATGTCGTGACGTGGCTTGAACACCGGACACCTTATATGCGAAACGTGCGTGTCACCACTATTCCATTAGCGCATGTTGGACGCATCTGAATTTTCACTTCTAAACGGATGAACGTGCTCACGCTTGCGCCTTGTGATTGGTATGCCCGACACATCATCGACACGACGACCCATTAAGTGTCCTGACGGTGACGATCGAATAGCCTGCCTGTCAGGCCTTCCCAGTCAGGTAGCGCCACAGACGCTTAGAACCCGCTAGACAACTTTGTTGATGCATGCTCTGGGGTTCGCGGGATGTGTGTTTTCATGTCTACATCGCTCTCGCTCAGGCGTGAACACGTTCCCTCGTTCAGACTTTAAAATTTAGATGCGTTCAACGTGCGCTGGTGGAACAGTGTAACACGCACGTTTCATATGTCATGTGTCCGGTGTTCAAAATCCGGCAAGGCTATTAGATACGCACTACTGATAAGCTCTATTAGGTGAAAAACTCTAGTTCGGTGCTCACCTCTCTTTGATGTAGATTAACCAAAATAATTGCGCTGACACATGAGGTCCACTGTTCAAACGAGGGTGATGTGGACACGAACAATAAATAGCGGGTTCTCGGTCATTATTGTTGGTAATCGAAGTGTCCGCGCCTTCCAGCTACAGGACATTTGCGTTTTTCAAATATAAATATAATTCACTATAATCGTCAGTGGCCTGCAGCCCATTTTCTGTCGGCACACTTTACAGGCCACGCTTTCTCTCATATCCACCGACAAAGGACTACTTTTCAATCGGTTCACAGGAGCCAGTGTTTGCCCCAGTGTCCTACGTACTATGGCGATTGATTCGTACTTCCAATTTATACTTATTGGTGTATACAGCGGACCCCACCAGGGTTGAGCGATGCTCAGTCGCTCTTCTTCGTATCCCTCCGCGGACACGGGCAATCTTGATGAAGCCCTCAATCGCGCACGAAACTGACTTGCACATTCTACACAGGCGCCGAAGTCTACAGGGTTTTATGGGTGCATGTGGGTCAACGCATATCCGGTGGACGTCGCTCCGATGGGATCTTCGTCACCAAGTATGGCATTTGTCCTACGGACGTCTGATTGTTAATATATTAGGCCAAAATACAAAATGGCAGTGTGATAGACCGTCGATAAGAGTTTTGCAGCTCACACAAGCCTTTAGAAGGTATAATTAATGCGTTTAGTCATACCGTAATCTTTAGGGTGGTGCTATATTATTTAGCCCACCTCTGATATCAAAACATTTTCCTTGAAGAATGCTCGAAATTGGACCACCTGGCAAACGTGCCCTAACGAGCATTCAGCTGCGCTTCTTTACTTTTCACGAACCGGTTCAGCATGTTTATGGTCTCGCACTACGCCGTGGTACCGAGATACCCTTATGCGTTTAAGAATCTGATGAGTTATATCACTGTGTATTATTGCATTTGGAATTCAATCTTTTGTTTTTCACGGATTTCACAGATTGATACACAGGATCGAGGCATTTGCCCAAGTTTCCCGGATTGGTTTTGTTCTTGTCGGTCAGTGGCTGTCGTTCACCTGAAAGGCACAAGTGAAAAAAGGGTGTAGCACTGCTCTTTATGTTCTCAGCGCGGGGCAGTATGCTTGCCAGCGCGAGGATTCGCATAAATAAATGTCTAACAGTGCTTTAAACTGGGTTCTAGAAGGAGCGTGGACAACCGCTGGAGGAAGGTCATTCCACGCAGCTACTACCCGAAATGAGAAAAAATTTTGTGTAATGATTGTGTGTGTCCTGAGCTTGAAATTTTCTTATTATGCCACCGCCGGATGTTTGCTGGGTCAACGGTAAAAACCTGTTTGCCAAGCTTTGTTCAAACAGGGCGCAAGTAAGAATTAGGTCCCGTGGGAGGCGACAGTACTCCAGAGGAAAGATATCAAGCATCGCGAGACGCGCTTCGTAGTTCACGGATTTGAGGCCGGCAAACATTTTCGTAGCGGCCCGCTAAACACGCTCAATGGGGGTGACGTCTTTCGTGCGTCCTGAGTAGACAACTTGGTTGGCGTACTCCAGGAGCGGTCTGACGTAGGCCCCATGGAGTATTTGGAAGTCCATGCGAGTAATACGGGAGAAGGTGCGTCGGATCATCCGTAAAACGGCGAATGCCTTTTGGGCCGATTTCTCATGGTGTAGTGCGAAGGACAAGTTTGAGGAGACCCAGATGCCTAAATCTTTTTTGGCATCTATCCTCATGATGTTTTCTGGTCCCTTTTCACCATGCATAACAAAGGCATTCGCTGAATCCCCTCCAAACGACACATGGACGCACTTTTCATCATTCAGAGGAAGGTGCCAGTCCAACGACCACAGCTTGGCTGTTGTATTCAGGAGCGCTCGGAAGCCTATTCTCCAAGGCCTCAGTTCTCCACATCAGGTCGGTGCGCTTTGTGCTGCTTATGGGTCCACCATAACCGAAGGCTTACTCTTCCATTTAGCCCTATCCAGGCCGACAGATGGATGCCCTTCCATAACAGTAGTGCGTGGTGTTATAATCATCAATTATGCGGGACTTCCTGAAGTGGGGTCCACGACAAGTGACACGTACTTGGCGACGCGCCTGGTAACTCATGTCGGTCCGGCTTGACTGTGGAAGAACCGTTACTAGATGAGACCGTGTTTAGGATCAGAGGATTGGACCGCGACCAGAACCTTGGTTTTTGGGGGCATGCAAAGTTATCGACCGGAAGCAAGAAAATGAGCATAGAGGTCCATCACCTTGATCACCAATTAGTCTTCAGGATGGTACACACTTGTTGATAACCCACTCGCTGATGGCAATCAAAATCATAATTATCTAGATGCCACAACTGTCCAGCTGTCAGGCCTCCTGGTTCACAAAATATTTGTTATCGCGTTCACAAATAACTGCAGGACCACACAAGGAATCCTCGACCAAAATGACGGTGTGTCATGACGGGGATGTCATGTAGAGTGTACGAACACAATGCAGTCGAGCAAATTTAGTCCCAGAGCATCATGGCATCTTCGTCACTAACTCAGTTATCTCAGTTGACTGGCACTCCCCACGCCAGCGTGCATCTTATAATGAGACGCCACCTTCACCCCTACCTGTGTAACTGTGATACTACTGATGGGGAGGCACGCGAGTAGTATGTTTTCTTTGTAGGATTTCGCTTAGCGTCTATTGAAAAAGGAGATCTGTTGCAGAATTCGTGCAGCCACTTTGTAACATTTGCTTGGATTTGATCGACGAACGAGTGGAGTCAATGAATCTCTAGGAAAGCTCAAGAAGACTCGTTCGGGAGAAGATCGGCGTCCAGTTTTTGTAACTAAGATGCAGATTAGAGTTTTGCTTCCCTGTTCGATGGTCTGTAACCGGTCAGTTGGCATTTCCGAATAAATAACTCCGCAGCGAAGGCCTTCTTCCTCGCATCCGTATCATTTCAATTTATTACGAAACATCACGGAAGGAGACCAGGAGCACCGTGTTATGTTCGCTAACTGGCTGCTGGACAATGAAGAAATCGGTCCCAAAATTTTATGGAGCAATGAAGCAAATTTTTCTGTGGATGGCATAATCAACAAGCACAATTGCGTGATATGGTCCCGTGATGCTCCTTACGAGTGCCTCACCCATAATCTCCATTTCCCTCCTCCCTATGTGTGGATGGAATTCTCCTCAAAGTGTCTCCTGCGTCCCTTTTTCTTTGGTGCTACGGTTTTCGGCTGCAGACGCATGTGATCCCGCAATTCAAACAGCACAAGAAGTCATCGACCGTCCTTCAAGAAGATGGCGCTCCACCCCACTACTCAAACCAAGTGAGAACTTACCTCCGAGAGCAATTTTCTGGTGAGAGGGTCATTGCTCGTGGCCTTCCAAACTTGGCCCGCAAGGTCACCCGATCTCATATCTCTGGATTATTGTTTTTGGGAAATGATCAAGGCTCGCTTATATCATGAAAATAAACCGACGAATTTGGTGGAGTTAAGAGTGAGAATTGAAGAGGAGTGTGCACGAGTGACGCTTGAAGAAGTTAAACAAGCCGTATCTCACATCTCATACCGCCTCTAACTTGTTATAGAAGAAGAGGAGCGGTTTCTTTCAACATTTTTGTAACGCCGCTTTATTCACAGTAAACCTCTATAATTCCTGTATGTCTACGTAAAAAATGACAAATGTTTAAATTGTTCCTAAAATTTTAACTTGGGTATTATTTTTTCTGTTTATTATGAGACACCCTGTAAGAAATCCACCAGTGGAATATACGAAATTACGCTACTACACTAGACCGCGCACTATTTAATTACGTAGGACGTTGCCGGAAAAACGAGCAAACCACCTTCTTCTTGAGGAAAGAAACAGGCAACCAATGAGTGAGTAGTTGAAACCAGCATAGAACACTAAGCAGGGCCGTATTCTGCCCAGCGCCCCCAAAATATAAAATCTTGATAAGGTGTAACTACGAACAGCTTGTAACCAACTTCTTCAAGAAAGTGTGTTCATCATCGCTTTCACATGACCCACCCCTTCAAGGGATTGGAGCTAGATGAAGTTCATCCATTTACCTACTCTTATTCTGCATCGGTGTATTCTCCATTGGAGTTTCTCAAGGTTCTCCTCCTCCTCCTGATTTAAGTCAACGACCTTCCATATACAGTTTTGAATCTACATCTAATTTGTGCGAATGGCATAAAGTCTCTCAAAGGGTGGAGCACAATTTATCTCTACCTTGAATCAGAAGCAGGTGCAACAACTGTATGCACTCACGAACATGCCTCAGTTTTAGAAACTTACGTGCGGGAGAAACTAGAGAGACCGATGTAAATTTTAAACGTTTATTATGTTTAAAAGAAATCAATGTCGCTGAATTATGTAAATTTATGATGAATATTTGCATACCAGGTTGCTTGAAAGACATCAGAACCTGGTGCACTGCGAATACCCAGTGACAATGTCCTTGGTACATGTTAGCCTCACAATAGGTGATTAAACATCAACTGCATAAGCATTCGCCCGGGGCTTTCGTCCAATGGTTCACCTGCGGTGCATTCAAATGCCCCAACTTACCTTTGATAGGTCAGTAGTTAGCATGAAATTAGCAGTGACCGCACACATAGCCTAAACAAAGCATATAGAAACCGGGAAGTTGACTCCCTTCCAGGACCTTTTGATGGAAGCCTCACGGAGATGGTGACGTCGAGATACTTATAGTCGCAACCCCGCCTGTTGATGAGAGACTGATGTTTCTTTAACAAAAGCGGAACAGTGACATCAACCGCCTGGTGTACTTTCCATTACGCGTGTAGGGGAGTGTTGATATTCCGCTAGGGTGCGACATACCGGAATTGTACGTCAAGCGTCAGAGACAGAATATTGGAAACAGCCTTATACCACCAAGAGGATACTAGCCCGGACCTTACTTGGTTCATTGCGCCGGATAGGAAAAGTTCGCCCGAAAACTGCCTACAGGAGTTTCTGACAAATGGCATATTTGACATGTTTTGGAATCTGCGGCGTTCAAGATGTGGATCTCGAAATTAAAAGCCATTCCGTGTATCGAAGATCAGTACGTATCATCCAGTTTCTAAATGTCCTGTCAAATGCTCATAACATTTACACTGACGCTAAGGTGGAGTGTATTTGCCGTCGATAAAGACTAAATTCAAGACAGTTGACTACTCTGAAGATGTGTTTACTAAAGGTCAAAGCAACAGGCCGTCCGATCCGTGCATTACTCGCTCCTCAACCCCAAAACTAGCCCTATGAATAATGTTTGAAAAATCATAAGTGACTAGCTTAACCAGAATAAGTAAAGGCAACATTTCCCGTCTTGATCGAAACCATAATATTATTTCTATTTTTTTATTGGTAGCTAACCGCCAGACGCACATGGTACTCTGAGTCACCATCACTTACTCAACGCTAGACACACTGACCAATAGCAGTGCAGTAGAAGTAAATCAAAACGTAGAATTGTATTGCCTTTAATCTAGCGGATAGTGTTATAAACCTAAACCTTGGATCATAAGCGTATTTCGGGATTAGTTTCCAAGATCTGTGAACTTCACACACATGGCAATACGAAATGAAACATAAACAAGCTACCGGAGGATAATGTTACCCAATAACTTTGACAGGTATTTCACTAGACACGTTAAACACGCGGTGCAGCTAACCGTAAGTAATCGGACAAATGCGCATTTTAAGACGACCTTCAGTTGTCTGCTAAACTGACTAGCAGTTACTAAGTTGTACTTACGCGCTTGACACTGTTAAGCCACTGTTACAATGTCACTTTACGTGAACTGTCAGCAGACTAGTCTCCAAACACACTTCACAACTTGTTTATGCAGCCAGCAAACCCCCAAAATCAAGCATCGTAGGCGCAGCCAGTAAGGAGCCCTTTGTGACTATTATAGTTTAGTCTCTTGATTCCAGGTCGTAAGATTCCTTTTACCTTGTATAGTTGAATGTCTATTCTAGTGGTTATTTCTTTCACTCTGCTTTACAACTGCAAGTGTTTGAAATTAGTGTGCGACCGTCTTCCGATAAATTGCTAATCGATCGCGGATTGACTAAAAGTTCCTTGTTCGTCGCTGCAACATGGAGGGTCAATGTCAAACGGCCATTTGGCGAATGGATTACCACTAGGAACGCGTGTAGTTTTAGGAGAAATATTTTGTTTGAAACATGTAACCGGCATAGATAACGTGGGATCTCCTCTTAGCCGGGAATGAGAATGAGATTTTATTAGCTTTGAGACGTACAACAACAATTATTCTACTCAAAATTATTTCACCAGGCATCAACAAATTGGCTTCTTTTAGTGCCGTCCCTAAGATGCGAGAAATAATATGTCTTCAATAATACGTCGTTTAAAAATTTAACTTTCCAAACGTAGGTAAAAACTCTGTTCTTCTGGAGGCTGACCTATTAGAATTAGAGTAATTATAGTAGTTTCGAAAAAAGCGAACCGCTCACATTGCTATTTACATTATTTTACATGTTTTCTTAGGGGATGACAGAGAGAAATTCATCGGGCATAGGTAAACTCGTCTTTTAAATGAGAATAGTCCATGCGGCTTTCGCTGTGTTGTCCTACCTTGTTACTTTCATGTGAGAAGCAACACATGGTCATAAAGCGCTCTAGTGATTGTTCTTCACAAACAAAAGCACAGAGAAGCATTCTAAGCAACAAGACAGTAAAGTAGGTTGATACTGAATAGTTTTCGAACATCTGAAGACAATGAGATATACAGATTTCAGATTTATTCTCACTGTCGGCCCATTGGTTGTATATTGGTCGCGCTTTCATCCGGGGTTTTTTCTTTCTTTTTGGCTCCAACATCCCATGGATATTTTTTGAAGCCAGCTACGGTCGGTTTCCTTTTCTCACCAGTTCGAAAAACTACTCTGGGAACAGTTGATGTTGTTGAAAAGACACCTTTCGACTGAATAAGTGACATATAAAACTTGCTGCGATTCATTGTGAATTAGGTCATTTGAGAACATATGCAGTCAGTTGACGTCAGCGTTTCAGAAACGTTAATAAAACCAAAAATGTTCTAGAAAAAATCCCTAAAAGTAATTATTTCATTCAATTTTATTGTAATATGTCTTGCCGAATATTGGGTAAGACGGCCAGTCGTCTTATGTTCCCTGTTAGGGTCAAGTGTTACTCAGTGTGACGAGTAACATGCAAAGACACCCTAGTTGCGCGGACATACCCTGAAAGTTGGGCAGCGTTGTCAAGGGTAACAGTCAAATGATACCTCCAAAAGAGAGGGCCGGAAGCAGCGGGTGGTAGCAAACCAAGGGAGTTGAACGCGGTAGGCGGCGAGAAACGACAAACTAGTGATGTTTGGTTGGATCAGTCGACAGACAAGAGTGCCATCGTGCACAGTGACAAGCAACGCGGAAAATGACCGGATTAAGGCAACGCAACAAACACTCCTCCATATCCAGAAATAGCCTATGAAACTCAATTCATTGGCTGGAGTTTGGAGTCTGGCAATGACAATGGCGATCCTACCAAGCATGGCTATGGCGCTGCGTCGGTCACTTAAAACAAGTTTTCGACACTAGTAAGTTGGGTGCACTTGGTCAGCCACTAAATGGTCGCATTTTGGCTCTCATTTACTCAGCTTACAAGGCACCGATTATTCGGTCCACAGCTGGCATGGTTACGTATCTTCACAAGCTATTCTGTTCTTGGAGCATGTATCAGCGAAACGACTGCTTTGATGGGTCAGGGAACCAATGTTATGCTATCCCGAAAGATGTCTTACAATAGCGTATCTGATATTGACGAACATATCACAGCCAGCAGTGGTTAAAAGGATGCAAGGAGCACTATGAGCGGACACAGCATCGTATATCTGGTGAATAGTTCCCGAATTTCTGGAAAACATTTGGAGTGTGGTGTTCCATATGAACCACAAAGATGAGACACCGAAAAATCCAGACCACCAAAGATATGTAAACGAATTTTGCACGCATTTGGTGTAGCTACCTAAAATGTATTTACCGGAGGTTGGTACAATCAAACTCTTTGGAAGCTACAGGATCCATCAAAGTTCAGGAAAGTGGACCAAATGCAAGGCGGAGCCTGACATCGGTTGGAAGCCCAGATAGCTCTTGCTAAGGAAATCAAAAACGCCCACAAAATTATGTTAGCTGGTTTACGAGAGGGATGCTACAGAAGAGTGACACTAACAGCGAAAGTTCCATTAAAAGATCTATGATCTTACCATTCGCAGGAATTACAAGAGCTAACTTCTAGGAGAAATGAACAGGAAACGTGAAATCAGCACTAATGACCACGAACAGGAAGATCTGTTCGCACAACCGTTCGTCTGGATATATCTCATCTACACTAACTCTGGGGTTGATATTCCTTACCTGAGTGACTGAAAGGAAAGCCATTTAACTGATGCGAATTGAAGGCACAGAGTAGTAGATGAACGTCTACCTTGGTAACAATGTATATCAGGGTTGGGTGAGCTATTCTCCCTTATGAAGTAGGAACCACTCTCTTTCTCATTGCAGTACCTGTTAAACAAATACACAAGTGGCCAACAAAAGCAAGAATTAACATTGGAGAACATAATATGGGAACAAACAGGCCTCTTCCACAAGATCATGAAGTAAAGTGGTCCAGATGATTACAAACCCACCTGCCCGACATCAGTGGTCCTCAAGACGCTAGAATGGATAGCTAATTGTGCACCGAACTAACGTCTGTACACACACGGTACTCTCGGCCCGGCAGAGTTTATAGGTGGGCTACAGTACCAAGCTATCGACAGCTCATGAAATTTGGTGTTAAGTGAAAGCCGGTAAGAAGACGATTCAAATGATGTCTATTGATTCAATAACACCTTCCACCGAATAGATCACACCACACTGCTGCGTGTACTTCAGCGAGCCAGAATCACAGGAATGCTACACAAGTGGACGAAATTATTCGTTTGATCATTAAGATGAAAGGTGAATCAGTGACATTCTCAGAACCGCTACATACCAGTGGTGGAGTTACAAAATAGGTTATTCTCAGAGTTAGACAGTGATCAGGATATATCAGCATGCTCAAATAACCTATTATTCATCAACGGTGTGAAGTTGTGTGGGGAGAAGAATCTCGCTCAAATGCTCCCCTGCTCGGCTCACTGTTACCGGATTCAAAATAGCCCACAAACACCGTGCTCACGGAAGCAGGACCAAGACCTATCGCGTAAAGCGGTAGTGCATGACAATCGCGAAGTCAATTCACACAATGGAGGCATGAGAACAAAACGGCTTAGGACACCATGGATGATCAAACGAACACCTCACACGCGGTCTCCTGATCTGTTCAGTTTTCTTGATTCAATATCTATCCGGCCATCAACGGTGTCTGAATGTCCCGGCTATTTCTCACACACCAAGTGCTAGGAGCAGCAATTGGAATAAATACGAATATTAATAATTTTATTGGAAGCCAGCTGTTAAGACTACCCTATGAGCAACGATGACAAAAAAGAACCTTCATACACCTGATTATAAACGTCATCTGTTCCCACCAGTATGTATCGCACAAAAATGAAGAAACTATCATAAGTCAGAGAGGATCACTGACACATGTCTACCGAGTCTTTAGATAAGTGACCTAGTTGCGCAACGAAATTCCGCCGCATGCTTTCGAACCCATGGCGGCCAATTGGAATGATTTTCTCAGTCAACAGCTCTCCAGATGTGCTGAGAATAGGCCTAGAGTTCATTACCTTCACTCATAATTTTTGGAAAGACAAACAAGGCGACTAAGCTGCTGTTCTACAACAATTAGAATCATATTCAGAAAAATTCCTGGTGAATTTCAAGTGACGAGCGACATGTTAAGACTATAGGCATTGATTTAGCCTCGTGAGATTGTTAACTGGTTAAGACAATTCATTAAACGTAGCTTGAACGGAACAACTTTGGGGCCAGAAACGTTGCAATCCATGTGTGTTTATAAATTTGGTCGGGATATCAATGCATTCTTTCAAGGTAGTTTTTCACCATCTGAGCACTACCAGATTTGGGATCACAGACCACAAAATGTAGAAAACGTTCGAGTGGAACCAGCATTGTAGATCAGAAGCAGTGGGCGATGTGTACTAGGTATAACATAAAAGATGCATGTGCTTAAATCCCATAATACTTAGGCCGAGGTCAGTTATAATTACTTGCAAAATACCTGTTCATGTCGAGGTCGCGTCTTGTCAAACAGTTGTAAATTCCACTTGCGCATTGTAACAGATGATAGTTTGTAACCAAGTTGTAGCAGGTTAGGACGTGTACTTCAGTGTTTAAATCTCGCAGCATGGATGTGGAACGCGGATAGGATCGATCACCTCTAACGGATAGGTTAGCCAACATTATGTATTGCACAGCTGAGGAGGGATGTTAGGTTTGTTGGTCTCTGACAACTTTAATCAATCCGTCCAATCAGTCCTCTAAAAGTTGCAGTCACTTTGGCAAAAATTACGGATGGCTTTACTACTCGCCAAATATCATCAGTCATTTTGAAAAGTGAAACAATTTTAAGACCATTCTTCAGCTGCTGTTTGGACTAACGGCCTACGTAATTACTGACGAATAAGCACGAACCAGATTTACAGGATAAACCAGTTAAAAAACAGTATCCATATTTCTTATGTGGATATTCGATTACTTATCCAAATTCTGTGGAAAAACTCGAAGCTCACACTGTTTCTGACTCAGAACGGTTTATTACACAAGGCCACAACGCATTACACTGGTTCATGACTAACTTAACGGTGCACTCACATATAAGCTATTTGGTCTGCAGAATGTACAGTATTTCCGGTTCCTCACAGGGATGTAGGGCCTGTTCGGTCATGCACGACTCTTCAGTGAAGGACGATACGTTTTGAAAAAGGCATTAATTAAGAATAATGTTTTCAGGCATTGTGGAAATGAACCGACTTCCAGGTAAAATTCATCTATCAAGGTGGCTTAGCCCCACCACCGACATAAGTTTGAATTCATCTTGATAGGTTGATAGTTCTCAGGCCTGCTTAAAAATGTACGTGCGCGCTTAAGTCAAATTTTGATGGACGCATTTAGCACATTTTTTTAAAAAAATGGGTGGTAACTTCCCCCTAGATTGGTTGATCAACCGTCCGGATGAAGTTGAAGAAAAACGGAAGAACGTCATCTATGGTCTTTCTAGATCATACTGGCTGATGAAAAGGAATGCCAGTCACGAAACGTGTCGAGCACGAGAAACTGAGGGGTCTTAATAGGATTAATCTACGTGAAAACTATCAGTGTTAGTGAGCGGATGTTAATCTTGGCGCTGTCGCCGCAACCACTAACAAATGGACAGCACCTGAACTCCTCAGCTACCTTCACTAATTCCTGGCAGTGCGTTATGCAATTCCTTATGGGACTGTAAACTTCATCACTTCTGGAGTTCTTTCTCAGGAACTCTCCACACTGCTTATATTATCATTTATTTTTGAAGAGCATGGTCACAAACATAAAAAGTGAGTGCAAGCGATGGATGCGAAAGAGTAACAGGGGATTATGGGAGAAAAGAGAGAAACGTCTCATTCGAGATCATGCCAAGGGCAGTGCCAATCTGATGAGGTGAATCCCAAAGTATGAAAAGATTTTGGTAGGGCAACACGCGTCTAAAGACCAACAACCAAAGAAAGGACAAACAATGGTGAATGCTGTTCAAGGCGCAGTGTGCGCTAGCACAGTCAAGACTCGCACATCAGGCACAAAATGACCGTCATACTGGGTCTGGTGTGAGATTAAATGGCAAAAATGTACCTTCAACGCCATGTGCCACGCATAAAAGTGTCAGAAGTACGCAGAAAGCCCACAATGGCAAGCAAACACAAGTCACTAACTGCGACCTTAGGAAGTCCCAGTCCAAAAACAGCCTTGGCGGATTGAGGAAAGCAGATCCCTCGATAAGAGATGATCATCGGTTGGTGAACCAAAAAGTCGATATCACAACCGATGGCATGTAGGGCTGAGATTATGGCGAGGGAATGTTCATCAGCACCATACTTCTGCTTTTTCTCATTCCACACTATCTCTCCACGCCCATCCGAGAATATGCTGACGTCTATTACAGTTGCACGGCGATCTCGAACAGCGATTAGGTCAGGTTTGATGAACGACGTAGAAGTAGGGGTTCTCAACTCCTCGAAGACGGTGTACCCCAGTCGACGGAGACGTTTTGCAAGTTCCCTTGCAACCCGATTATGACGAGCACACCTGGCATCATG
>NW_008751728.1:244007-266696 GCF_000715545.1 Opisthorchis viverrini
TATACATTGTCGAAAGTAACCAGCACATGGAAACCAAACGGGGTGGTTGGCCCTGTCTGGAGTTGCTGAACTCTTAGCTCACCCAGACAGACGTCCAGGCTACCCGGTCGGACCACGAGGATGGTTCAGCTCGCCGACTTGCACACTGTCCTGATACCACTACCGCAGTAATGGAGAGGGGAATATCACCCCGGCAAAATTCAAGGGACGAGTAATTAGCTTAATTGCCGGATTTTTTAAAAAAGAACCGAAGTGGATGGTACCGAACTATCCATCACTTACATGGAATTGCATGGACTTCTTCTTGGAGACTTCAAGGAAAACGTAATCCGAATGAGATAAGAGGCTTTTTTGTAAGACGTAAGATTCATTTGGAGGCTGCCATCCATTGATCAGAACAACCCGACTGTTCAACGATACCAAGGCTAATTTTCAAAAGATATGCGGTTTCCCCGGTTTCAGAAGGAACTCTCTAAAAACGAGCGCCTGCCGGAAGAGGCCGCTTTTATTTGGCTTCTGAATTATATTTTGGTATCTCATTTCCTCTATCGAAAAACCACCTCACGTAACCAGCCATTTTTAACTGATTCTATGTAGAGGTCTATCAAGTAAAGGAAAGTATACTTGACAGTCGGAAGCTTGCTCTCAACGATAACTGACATCAAGCACTCTTGAGAACAATCCTTCAAAGTCTTTTGGTATCTGGAGAGGTTACCACTGCGCCTCCCTGGCGATTGCGTTCGGTGTTAAGAGTAAAAGCCTTTAACATGGTTTAATACAAAGTGCGAAACCCAGATAACTACACTGTACGCCCGGAGGTTTTGAATCGTGACCTGTGACTTCTCAAAATCTGCTTCATTTACCTGAACAGCAACCTTCCACTGAAAACCAGGAATACAGTTGATACCTGCCGATTGGCGACGATCATATATTTTGTATTTTAAAGGATGCTTTTCTACCAGTTATAATTGGCTACCTGTTCGATGGAGACGTTATCCAAATTGTTCATCGTTTTAGAATAGTACTGCGTTATTCAGAAATCTTGATGAAAGAGATTTAGAGTCATACCTCAAACAACAAACAGTCTAAGGCAAGGCAGACCGCAGTCGGTTGTCTCCTATAGTGGAGAGTGACCGGAATCTTCTTGGGATAACTTGGCTGGAGATAGAAGCAACTTTTGATAGTCAAGCGCACTGCAAAATGCGCCAATTAAAAAATAAGTCACGAAAAAGGCTTATATTTCTGTGGCACTTAATTGCATACGCTCTACTATAAGACAAAAGGGTGGACGTTTGCCGCATGTTTAAATTTTTCAGTCACTTTGATTTACAACATCCATTGCGTCATGGGGAATTTTGTACGGATAAAGATTTCTCTAAGTTGAAATGAAAGCTCCAACTTGGAGAAATCTTTATCCATACAAAATTCTCCATGACACAATGGATGTTGTAAATTAAAGTGACCGAAAAAAGTTAAACATGCGGCAAACGTCCACCCTTTTGTAAGTTTACCAAAGGTTGCTAATGCATGCTGTTTACCTCATGCAAAAATTCATGAAGTTTTTTGAACCAACAACCAAGCTGTTTGGAGAGAATAACGTTGTTCAGTAAGTTGTTCCAGTAAGCACAACACAAGTTCCGATTGCTCTAATGATTAAAGCTAAGTAGAACAATTACTTGATGTTCGGGGATAACATCGACAGAAGATTGATGGTCATCTGAGTAAAAGTGAGTTCTATAAACTTCTGTGCCTTGTACAGTTAACCAAGTTGGCTGTGGATCAGAGGTTCACTTGAATACTTACCTTTCCATGGAGAAATATCTTGGTGATTAGTGGTGTTTTTCTCGATGTAACGTCTTAAAACCGATGGTCTACTTCATTTTTCACTTTTTAGGAACATTGACAGGCATATTTCTCCAGACCACAAGAAATCCGAAGTAAGTGTATTGCTAGGCGGTGGTATTTTATGGCTTTTAATTGCCGACTTAGCTTCATGGACATTTTTGAATGATTTCAAGAAAAGCAAACTCAATGAAGTAGTACGGTATAATCAGTGAGCTTACACTTCCAAGCGTAACTCAGTTTTCAGATTAGGGAGTAACCAGATCAACGTTTGTACACACAAAATGCAGTGAACAACTGCGTACACAGTCCATCATGTGTGGTAATTAGCAGTGAAACTTCACTTGCAGGTCATGGGAATCTGTTCCAGTCACCTGACCACAAGTGAGAGTGACTAACTAATTTTTAAATTTTACATCAGTGGCAGCGCATTCGGCAGATGAACTAAAGTCTTGTCCAATAAGTCGCATTAATTCTCATGGTAATTTCTCTATCGTAGTATGCAGTTTAATCTGTGGAATATGGGGCACGAAATATAGAACATAACAAACAAGACTAACTACATTTTTATAAGACGGTACTTTTCCGCGTAATGACACCTCTACGAAAATTTGCTTCAAGTGTATAATGTAATGAAATTAACACTGCCATACCAGTAATAGAAGAAGAGACCCCATGAAAAGCATTTCGAAATTGCGGAGAACGAATTTGTTAAGTCCATCTAAAATATATTTTCTTAAATAAACTGATTTTGTTAACTACAAGCTGGATTTGTGATTTGCGGCTTGTCAAACCTGCAATGTTCATATTCAGATTGTCTGGCTAATAAGCTATCAAAGCAGAGGTTATATGACAAACTGTGCCATTTGAGTAGGTAGAACGCTTGTTCATTTTCCTATCCCGATAATCCTTAAGCCTTAGGAGGACAGTCTTTAGAATTTGCAGTTGTTTACTATGCTCTTACCTATAGTGCTTGTCGGATTCAGTAAGAAAATGCCGCATAACACAATTAAACTGAACCATCTATCCTACCATGTGAATTACACGTGGGAGCCTCTGAACTTACCTTGACTGTAATTAAGTGGAACGTTGCTAAGTGATCTACAAAGCTGTATTTTTGAGAGTCATACAATAAACCCCTAAACGTCTGGTGCCAATCAGCTTGAAGCAGGTTAGTGTTTAAAGTGACGCTTAATCTAGGTGCGCATTTGGTACATTATTGTGGCCTGCAGTGAGCCGGAAATATTTAAACCAAAAACAAGGGAAGCGCATCCTGAAATTTCAGTGTCTTCGTGGAAGATTAGGAAGGAGATCCGACTTTATCGTGCCCAACAATGCAGACTATGGAGCTCAAGAAAAATGCGCAGACATGTGTGTCTAGTTTTGCTACTCTACAGGAAGCTGAATGATACCTGGCTGCTAAATGCTCATTTCACACTATGGTAAACACAGGTTATGTTTATTTGTCCGACGTTGCTGTATGGTAGCGAGCAACAGCGAAATCCACCGCGTAACAGCCAGCTCGCATCCATCCAGAAAGTGTCTGGCATCAAAAGGCTGGTGTCCATAGGAGTCATGAGAAAGCGAAGAGTTTGCAAGGATCCGCCACCAGGCTTTGGCATCACCAACTTGCGCAAATATGGTCGAGGTTATAAATGTAATGGTACACTGGCAAAGTCTTGGATATGGGCTCTAAAGCGTCATAGGGTAAAGCTCATTACTTCGTTGCCACACTGTTCGTATAAAAATGGTTGGTTACCCACGAACATGTGTTATTACTCGAAAGTTTCTCGGTACTGGAGTTGGCATATCAGTACGGAATTTCGATGGACCCACCTGCCGATAGAAGCCGAAAGGGCGTGGATGATGACAAAATCTCGGTCACTCGCTACACGACCTGATGAGTGCTATCGTTGTGTCCAGCGCGACAAATTTTATACGAGCTTAACAAAATCACTCCTGATCTAGGATACTTCACTCCTCCTATCAGTCAAGTCTAGTTGCGTTTCTATAACCTGTCTGGCTTCCCTGTAGTATGTCCTATCGTAGACGTCCAACATAAAGATGCAACTCAGCAAAATTTGCTGTCATATTTTTGGACAAAAAAGGCACCGTTTGCATTTGAACGTAGGGCTGTTCAGAATCTGTGGGGCTGCTCATAATAAGAGCACTAGACCGCATCTCAATTTACAAGGCTTAGTGAGTAGTCGGTTTTCAAATAATATCAATGATGACAAAAGTGGTAATAAGCAAAACCTAAGATTGACTCCGGCGATATTCTTTTACAACTTGTTTACGTACCTTCACTACGTAGTTCTGGCATGGCAAACACATACATGCTATTTTCATTTGAGGCAACACAATCAGCAAATGATTAAATTACCCCCAAAAGTTTTAAGTCAGCACATTCACTGGTCCCACCAAAGTAGGCGGAAATGTGAGGAATAGACTCAAGTGGCAAAAGTCAGCATCAGACTGGTTATATCAAAAAGGGACACACTGGATCACAGCAAACCCCTAAACAGTGTATTTTTACTTCACTTTACTTGGACAATAATTTAAAAAACCTGGACCCGTGAACGGTCAAGTGGTCACTTCCAAATTTGCTGATCGCTTTGCTGTCACCCAGAAACAAGACAGATAGTAACATTGGCAGGCCTGCCATGCATTGCGACAACATGAGTGCATAATTTTCATCATAAAAGTAGTGACAGAATGAAAGGATTCACGCAATCAAAACCATAAGTATCAACCGGCACATAGGTCAAAAAGCACTCGAACAAGGCTAACATGCTCCAACAGATCGTCGTGTCCAAGCAGGCGAAATACTGGCTATCGTTTAATTCCGTGCTCACTACATCCAACCAGCGAAGATTTTGTGTTACTCATATATCGAATACTCAACGATAGTTGCTGATACCCCGGAAGGATAATCCGTACTATTCGTTTACCTTTTGCTGGACACTTCTTGATGGAGGCCTTACTGAATGAGGTAAAATGGTTGTACTACTGAATACCAAAAAAACGGACGAAAGTTACTGTACTGACACAGCCTCGACATTCTTCATGCCTGCGTCTCTTATGCAAAGATAATACTGCCTACAAAGGATAACTTTTACGATGGCCGCTATTGGATCGCATGCGCCACTTGACCATTTCCGTCGAATGGATTTATTGGACTCTGTTTTTTAAGTCCTAATCCGTCTCAGTCATAAAGACTTTTTCCGTATAAAGACGTCTCAGCGATCCTTGGGTGACAAAGTTCATGTCGTCTGACATCAGCGGATTGGATGCCAGCTTGAAGGGGGATTAAAACAGCTACAGTGGATGATCCATTCATGTTCCTACATAGTTTCCAGTTCTCAGGTCAGGGTAGAACAACTAGTGCGTGAACTTTTATTACAGAACAAGTAAGTGTTCATGTGAATCGAATAACCGCAGGAGCCACTTTTACTAAAGAGGTAAAGTAAGATGAAGAGTCACGAATTAGTAGGTTCAGGCTAGCAACCCATATTCATGTGCACATCAGTAGCGAATAATCTTTTTATGCGGATGCTGGCATGAATGGTCACACTTCTGTGTCGGTAATACCATGATCTAGATCATGATCATGATCTGATCCAAACAATGAATAAGCTCTGGATTGTTGGGGGCCCCGCTGAGTGTGTTTCAAACCATAGCTTCCTGAGCATAGAAGACGATGGTGCAGAAAATATTATTTCATGGTGGCTGAGTTGTGCGCTTATTTTGACTCTTCTTTACGGCCGTGTAAGTTCTCCGTGGTGTCCAAGCACGTTTCTAAAAGAGGTGTGGAACAAGCGCTTCCATTCTTTTACACATTTTGACTTACATGTTAAGGTAACCACACATTCTATGCTATTGTGCAGAAGAACGAAGAATGGTGAGAGAATAATTTCAGAAATATTGTCAAGTGAAAGACTTCTTCCCATGCATGGGCGATACAACGAAAGCCATAAAAATGAAAATGAAACTATGGTAATCGACAAATAATTGTGGCTTTAAATAAACAGTTTTGATTTTACGAATGGGCATGAAAACATCTTTACACCTTGAGTACTGAGTCAGAGGACCTTGGCACCAAAGAACAACACTCAGTGCTAATATTGGTCAGGCTGTTGTTCTTTCTGCATGGTAATCTGATGGAAGTCGGAAGTTCAGTTAATTACCTTGCAAACCTGTCACATCCGGTCGTTGGATAAGAAGATAATAACTTTTAGGTTATCCACAACTCCAGTGGTGCGAATAGTTTTAAGTATGTAAAGTTAGTTAGTATATTACCAACACAAAAAGCGTTGAAGCGAAGATCTGAAATGCTTGAGGATAATCAGAGTATGGTCTCTTATCAAACTCCAGACACTTGGCTATCGCATCCAAGCGTGAATACGAATTAAGCCTCATCGTGCGACTTCTACTTGAAAAAAATAGAGCCTTAGTTTATTTTTCCGACCCAAACAGATTTACAGAGACGTCAGAAGAATCCTCTAAAAAAATAATGCTTCATCCATGGTACGATTCGCTCATTATTCTTTGTTGCATAAACAAAAGTCCATTGAATTGCCCCATAGCATATGTCTGATCGGCCTCTTAGTTGAATATTTTACGGCATCAACTGCCGGTGTGCGTATAATCACCTTTGTGGCACTGAGCGGGGATCGCTTCTGACTTGTGGGCAATGTAAACATTATTGATGGTTCAGGGAAAAATAATTTTGTCAAGTTTACAAACCCCCAAATGAGACCTGGATAAAACACACATTATTATCATTTAAACAAATTGATTAATTTCGACTTTTAAATTAGTGCAATGTTTGGCCTAGTTCTGAAAAGTAAAACACACATAAAATATTCTATAAAATTTTCAGACGTGTGGATTAGCTAGGCCTGCACTGAGCCTGAACTGTGCTCGTCTCTAAACCGTGTTTTTGTTAATTTGAGACTCGACTGAACTGAAAACCTTTTGAGTAGTCTCTTCTGTCAGGAAAACATAACTCGATATCTCAAAAGCCCACTGAAATACTATTTCGGGCTTGCTGATTGACTAAAGTTGTGAGAAACATCTTTGTTTTTTGGGCATCCAGACGAAACCCTTCCGTCATGTGTTATTTCCAAATCCAAACGAAACGACTGATTTCTCAGGTTGAAGCTAAACGAAACCGGCACAGGAATGTACATACTCACAACTAAGAGCTCGTTAGTGGCAACATTGCTGTCTGCGTTTAGAAACACAGACGATAAAGGTCAGAATATCACCTTTATTCAGATTAAAAGCATTCAGACCTGTGTTTGTGGATGCCAGTTCTCGAATCTCATTTCAAACGTTAAGTTTAGGTTGTCAGCTAGATCTTCGTTAGTTTGATTGATGTATCGCCTCGTCTGTCGGATGGGGTAAATTAGCGACCGCTTGCTGTGCGTGTTGTCCAGTTTCACCGATACTCGGAGCTTTACCCCCCACGGGTTAGCGCCTGACAAACGACCCGCCTGTTGATGATGGCAATGCCTGTGCTAACCAGAAAATGATTTAACCATGGCACCGACACGGCTATGAATTAATTAAAAGCCAACAATGCCATGAGAGACCCACAGAACACAAGACTAACCGATATGTTTTCGACCTTCTTTTGTAATATGAACTGAATGGGAACCTGCAATGAGAATATAATAATGACGATTTGTTCAGTTTTTAGATGAGAAGTTAGGAAACGGGCTATCAGAATTGTACTTCTGGGATCAGAACATCATTCCTCAGGAGTAGAAAAGATAACTTTACGATATTTCACATATGCAAAGGTTTTATTTGCCGTTCCGACAAATTTCATCATCTAGTCCAGTTAAGACTCCAATTTTCTCGGCTGTTCTTAAATTAGGAGAACAAGTGCGGGTTTGAATTATAAGTTCAGAAAGTTCTATATAAAGGCATATTTTCCTCTTAAAGGCAATCATGAGGGATCACAAGGTGGAACTGTCTGAAAGGAAAACGAGGGGAAAAGCTGCCTGAATTGGGCCTTGACAACCTGAAAGTTAGTGAAGCATCAGGCTCAAAACGTAACCCATGAATTTTGACACAAAAAATTCCGATAAAACAAGTCGTGGTTTCTGTAGTCTGATTCCAATGATTGATCGGTCATTTCTGATTGGAGAGACCGAGGCACATCACTGATTATAAGTAAACAAAGCAGCTGGGAAGCAGAGTATGGCAGATTTGAAGTATGATTCATAATCGGTTTTGAGACAGGTGACTGCTGATCCGTTCGCTGAGCCTAACAAATTCTGTGTAAATGTTTCGTTAATAATCTTGAGAACATCGTCAGTGCGCCCACTACCAGCTGAAACGAGAAAAGGTTGGAACATGCGTTGGGATGTTAACAAAGATTCTTCTGTTTTATAGGTAGGGCTATTTCATGAGAAAAATCCATGTTTTGAATCTTGCTCCATTCGACACATGACGCAGCCTTGGTGAGCTTCATTCGCTTGAGGTTTAGTGCGAACCAAAATTTCAGTTAACATTTATCTGACGCAACACACTACTTATAAGGTTGTTTAATACTGTCCGAAAGCCCAGAACCGAGTACACCCCTTTTAAGATTCATTAAATGAGCAGAATCCCTAGTTTTCATAAACCCTGTTAGATTCAGGATGGGTAATTCTTAAATCAGGTTGCCTAGTTTAACAGCTAATCAAAGTAATTATTAATTTCTGACCGCTGGAATTCCTACCGACCTGCGAATGAGAGGCTCCAAATGGTGCAACCGCAAAGGGTGTAAAACAATAAACAGTCAGTCCTCTATGCTGAGTTCAAATAGGGTAAAAAAAGCATTATTTGGGTGAGGTTAGCGGAACTGGTTTGCACTTCTTCACAGATCTATCTATTTGCTTCTATTTAACTGGACAAGCTTAATTCAAAGCAAGACATGTGTTAAGCTACTGGCAGACATACCACCGGTTCTATCCACTTTGGTTTCGTGAACTCCCATTAGGTAGCTTCCAAATAAATAGGTTATATAAGCGGAAATAAAACACGTTACTTTATCCTATAACTGAAGTCGAATCTATGCTGGAAAACCGGACAGTACCGTGCAGCTTCTTCTTTCCTGTTGAGAAACATCAATAACTCCGCTTCGCCGATCTCTTGGAAGGTTCGTACAAACGATATTTTCTTTCGGATATGGGGTTTCACGTGATGTGTACTGCTGATCAGTCCCAATATAATAAGACGGCTTTATGGCCTTTTCTGGCCTTTTAGTCTATCTTCAGTTTACTTACAGAACAGAATAGCAAATGAAGTCAAAATACGCACAGATATGCTGTACGGGATGAAGGAAGAGATGTTTTGTGGCTCTCTACAATTTATACGTCATAAGCACAACCGTAGGTTGATTGATGCAACCTGCGAATTCCTCAAATTATGGAACATAATCGGAGACGACGAGCGCCTCCTACCTTTTAAGTTCCCATCGTAGGAGGTGGAATCCCCGTAAGAATTCCCTCACTTTCAGTCAAGGCTAATGCGAATAAATATGTCACACAACAGCTTCCATGCCATTTTATGGGGGATCCGTGGTTTATTTAGCAATGAGTTCAAATAACTGACATAATGAATCTCCGTGTATCGTGATGATATCCGTCCATCAGCTCGCTTCATATTTGAGTTTGGCAGGAAAAATGACGTTCACTTGACCGTGAGATACTAATTGGCCAAGATGTTTCAAAACACGGAGTGCCCTTCACTTGTCACTCTCTGTGGCTAAACAGTTCCAGACAATACACTGTAGGCCAGTATATTTGGTGCACTTCTAAATAAGCAACTGATGTGAACCTTGTTGGGCTTTCATTTTCGCACCACACGTTTGGTCGTGATATTCCAAAACCCACCCTATTTGTAGTTCTCACCAAAAAAGAGTTGACATGACTTAGAACTTCGTAGATTGCTGTCTAAATTATGGCTCGCGTGTATGGAATCTTTATTTTTTGTCCACTCTGTGATAATGTATATTATTTTGGTTAGAAATATCAAGCGGCCATACGTATGTCTCATGGCTATATTTGCTGAAAAACCACCCATAATGAGCTACTCTGCAAGAAAACAAGGTGGAACGAGTGTTTTACGTGTTTGGTGATGCAGAATCTTCCTTGATCTATATTCTTATCCGGAGCATTTGATGGTGTTTGCATTATTATTATGTTACACTATTATATTATATATAATGTTATGTACATTGTTATATTATCATTATTATTCTTATCAACCGCTAGGATTAAATACTTGAATAGTTTGATGAGGCTCAAAACACACTGTTCAAACGAATAATTTGGAATTTAAAAATGGAATAAACTCGTATCCCGTTGCCTGCTCGAAGAATTTACTGATAATACAGCCAACCAGAATACTAAATTGCATCTTATATATATATATATACACATATATATACTTGCGATCTGAATTAGGGAATATCATATTATTGTTTTGTTAGGCGAGAGATCGCCTATGCTGCCTGCTATATGTCCTTGGGTTTCTGACTTCAATTTCCTTAATCTCGGCCTCTTTTTCATGTATTCACATTGACTTTGATTGTGCATTTGGACAACACCAGAATTAGCCACATCAAGTCTGTCAAGCTTACGAAATGCCGTTGGAGCTGAAGGTCCTAACTGTTGGTCCACAGCACCGCTTTTCTATGTGAGCTTCTGGTTGTAGTCATTACTGCAAATAACAAAAATTTATACTTTTACAACGTTTCCGTAAACAGAAATGCAACTGTATTATCCAATGCTCTCATTCTACCAGAAGGAGAAGGGGCTAACCGCTCAAAAGGGTAAAGTGTCTTAAAGGTCACACTTACGCTGTGTGGTATTATTCTGTTTTTGAAAGTGGAAAAGGTTGTAGTAATAAGGTTAGGCGTCGCAGACAATGAATGCTGAAATTTTGAATAGATGAAGTAATTTCCATACAAAGAACGATTGTGGTGTCATTCTGAGTTAAACGGTGATGAGTCAGATTTTTAAAATACAAGATAAACACTGGCTACCCCGTTTCCTATTGTCATCGCTATGTAACAAACTTGGTACATGACATTTCAAATTCACTGAATATCTCAGTCATCGCATTTACCACACCGGTAGATATACTCCAACGAAGAAAGAACCTTTTGCCACAGATTTCTGGCCTTCGAATAAGTCACATTAGAGAGAATTCGGGTTCTAAAGTAAGACAGGGATC
Source organism: Opisthorchis viverrini (assembly GCF_000715545.1). Lineage (NCBI taxonomy): Eukaryota > Metazoa > Platyhelminthes > Trematoda > Opisthorchiida > Opisthorchiidae > Opisthorchis > Opisthorchis viverrini. The sequence goes on from NW_008751728.1 coordinate 255,084, forward strand.
ATTTTAAGGTATCCTATCAAATCAACTTCACCAGCCTTTATGAAAACTGCAGATGAACCTTTTAACAAAAACGACAATAGGCAGTAGAGCCTTAGTTTAATGGGGCACGATGTAGTACAAATTTGTTTAGATCTCAAGTAAAAGCACATAGTATGGAACACAAGGCTCGAACATAAAGCAAAATTCAAGGCGTTTTTTAAACTTCAGTTCGACAAGTCATCTATCGGTAGGTAGTAAATCCCCCCTGTATCTCTTAAAAAAGGAGAAAGCAGTGGTAATAAAATGCAATCTTCCATGTCTAATCTCATTACTGTTCTTATTTCTAACAGCAAATAAATAATGAAAAATAAGAACGTAGAATGAAAAACCCAACAAACATTATTTGTCGTCCGCTGGAAAGAACAGAAATTCTACTATCTCACATATTTTCCACGGGACTGCGAATTTCAAACGAAACTGCGTGTGGCCCAGGCTACGTTTTTTGTTGTGGATTGTAGGACGCTGAATCACGAATTGTCACGGAGGACAGCAGAAAACGAACTGTGTGGTCCAACAAAAATATGATCTTCCTGATGAGTCCGAGAATCTACCGCCTTTGAGGGTGAAACAACCGTATTCATTACTGAAGCGGAGAAGGTTATCACCTTCAGACACTATTCAAGAGTGTTTAAACCTCCTACAGTTTAGACCAACGAAAAACTCTGCCGAGAAAGGATACGGCTTCCGATTTCGTCGACTGTCAATTGGATGTATACGAACACTTCATGAGAACAACCAATCAAGCGTGTTTACGGACTTGAGCACTTTTCAATTTTTTCCACATTATTTCTCATAATTCGCGGCTATGTACTACGTATGCTGTTTAGCCCACAGACTTGCATCGCGCAGCCCGAAATTCCTCCTTATTTTTCAACAACACGTTAAAATATATCGCCGTAAAAACATAACCTAAAAACATCATAAACGAGAGATTCAGCTGGGTTCCATGTGAGTCTTCCGCAATACCAAATTAGATTCCAAGAACCTAAAACTACTTGCATATATTATTTCCAAGATAACTGTTTGCTTCACTGTGGTGGTATCTTAGTGTGGGACAAGTCGGCTCCATAGGTAGGATGGGCACTCTCAGGACCCTGCCTGATGTCCACAATGTTACTCGGCTTTTGGTCGATATAACACCTCTGTGGTATGCATATAGAGATTTCACCTGCAAAGTGGCGGAGAACTTACAGACTACGATACTGGACTAAAGTGCTGGTATAAACGTTAAATTACAAAGCTTCCTTATCTGCCCAGTCAGCGGGCGCTTACTCATATTGCCAGCGTCGATGAATCTCCTGCCGAGCTACATTACCCGACACTAGCTTTGTTTCTTTCACCTGAGTGGGAGGAAACTGATTGCTATTTTGTCGCAGGAGAATACTTCTACAGAATGTCACATGACAGTATCCTGAAATAGAATCACGCCATAATAAATCACCATCTGCGCATAATATGATGAGAGCAGTATATTAGTGAAGATGGAGATAGAATGTTTTATGGGGTGGGCGATAAGTGAGAGCCAAACGGTATTTTTCCTAATCCAGTATGTATTTTTGATAGCATGAATGCAAGATCCAAATCTACGGAAAGGAACGCACTGCTTATCTAGAATCTCCTAAAGTGGACGCCGTTTCTAATTTTTTGTAAGCCTTATGTCTAATAAGAACATCAACCTGTACACTGTTGACTATATGGTGAATACCGTAGCAACCTACACATAATGTGACCTGTGTGCAACACTTATATCTGAAAAAAGTCATTAATGCGAGGTTCAGCTGCGATCAAATGCAACCTTGAGTAAATACCTGCTTTGTTAGCAAGTGTTTTTAAGAAGTGGGTTTTTATTTGATTTCCCACTCCTACTCAGTGATCATTTTGGCCCTTGTTGAGGCGCAACCTTTGTCTTCAAAAACCGGAGCCTAATGGTCCTTACAAGTTTACAGCGTCGGGCAGTGATCTGCAACTTTGAGATAACAAGCTTTGTGGAAGTGCACATTTAGGAAATCATGACAGCATGTCAGTGATCGGTGAGTTTATGATAGAATAATCAAGAACTGCGGTCATTCTTCGCAAGAAAATCTATGGCGATCTCTGAAAGGAGTCTCTGAGGAATCTCAGGTCGCTATTGTAAAATACAGGCCAAATGTTCCGTGGCGCCTTGACTTTGTACAGGCATATGTTAGTTGAATTCTAGGCTTTATACTTTACAACCTAACTAACATATTCTCGTAAGGAATGCAAGCGATAATTAAGCCGACGACTATGCTTAATACTTCCAATAGTAGCAATAGTGCTAGGACAAAGCAGACAAAACAGGTGTTACTTGTCAGTCAAGAGACCGTAGAGGAGCTTGTGCGGAAAGGCCGCTTTCGTAATTATTCTTTGAAGCATACAAGACTTTTACCAAGGCTCTTCTACGGTTCTATTTAAACTAAGGAACTTAACTGTATGCTTCACTTTACATATAAGCCGCGATGGGAACACATGAAATGGTCCCGAAATGAGTTGATTACTCTATGAAGTTGTATTTTTATGAACAGCTCCGTCTATTAGTAACCTTTGTCTATGCTATACAAGATACATTCTACTTATGCTTTGTTGGTTGGCTATTGTTCTTGATCAGCTTAAAACAAGGGGTTCCCGGGAGTAACGGTGATCCAGTAACGGTTTGCTCGTGGCCTAACTGTCTGCAGTCCTCCGCACCCCGTGTAAACCACGGTGATTCGGAGAGGTAGGCGAACAAGCAGAGTACTGTTGAGCTTCATTTACTGGCTTAAGGTCACTACTAAAAACTCTTCGACAGTTCACAGTTGTTTTTGCTCCTCATGGTGCTCATCAGGCAAATGCAGTCCTCGAGTTTTTATCACTGCTATTTTCAACGTAAACACCTATTCTACTCACCTAGAGAGATACGCTCATTTGTGATTTGCATCGGTGTTAGCGAGAGACTTAACTGAATTAACAAACTTACGAGCAATTTACTCGGTCAAGGAAATGTGCTTGGACATCTCGAATATCGCACCAACAAAAGGGATACTTTTGTATAGCATGTTCACTTGAATAATATCAGTTGATTTTCTCGATTATTCAGATGTAATGAACAATTCATTTCTTTAGCAGATACCAATAATGTCATCCCACCTACTCTACGGGGGAACTGGATGCCGCCTATATGAAGGACAAGAGCAGTTGAAGGAGTTTCAAAGCCAGCGAGTGCAAGTTTAGGACTTTGAGTAAAAATCGTTTTTGGCTTCCAACCTTAAACAATAGCACCTAATTTATTTCAGAAGCTCAGCTGCAGATACGTTCAAATAAAAGCAGGAATTACGAAAAGTAGGTGGATCATGTCCGCAGGACACACCTTTTCAGAGCGAATTCCTACTCATCTTTTCAGTCGGTTCGACTCTTCCTAGTTAAGACCTGAATTATCGGTATCGCGTACACAACAGAACTGCTGGTGACAAGTGGGCCTGAAAAAAATTTGATGGTCTCCACTTAATACAGAGGTTTTTGTCTTGAATTAAATGTACTGCAGCAAGGCGAACTAGATCCGCCTGGTCCCTGTTCTTGCGGCGACGTTCCGTTTGACAAACGCGTTGACCTCGAATATCCAGTCCTTTGCAAAGCAACATTCAACTTACCGCAGTAGATTTCGACGGAATGTTTCAGTTTTTTGTGACTTGGTGTTGCTGCATGGAAAGTAGCTGTTAATCTCACACGGAGCTAGAGGCACTATGTCAACCGATGTGTAGTTAATTGTTTGTTTTTCATAAGTATCTGATTTTGTGGTGCCCCGAACGGTTTTTGTAGACTTAGCTGGTGTGGTTATCCAGTATCTAAATATGTCTTTCATATCTTTCACACTCAAACTAACGAGTGCAATTAGTTTCCGATAAAATAATTTGTATACTTTTATACGACAGTTTTACAGTTATCTGAGACGTCTGCGTACTACACAAAGGCTACTGGGGACGCGCATTTTTTCCGATTATTCCACTCGGCGAAAATGGTTAAATTATGAATGTAAATTATCCAAAACCAGCACATTTAATGGCTTACTCGATTTCCCTGTCCAAAACAACACATATAATAACCGTAATGTCTAGTGTGCCCTTGGAGTGACAGATGCAAATAAATTCACTCTAAACCAACCGTAAAATATAACGATATGCGGGTAATACATGGCCTGATCATCATCCAGTGCAAGAAAGTGATGTTGAAGTGCCATAAGTCAGTGAAATATGAAGTTTTTTCTCCCTGTGTTGCTGAAGCCACCAAACAAGAGGGTCGAAGTTTCCCTAGACAACATTCTGTGCCCACTTCGGCGCAAGGGCTCCCTGTGTTGCTGAAGCCACCAAACAAGAGGGTCGAAGTTTCCCTAGACAACATTCTGTGCCCACTTCGTGCGCAAGGGCCAGAACCACCTTTCGCACGAACACGTTCCCACTTGCGCGTTCGAATACGAAGAGACCACAAAGCATTGTAGTGGTAGAAACGAATTTGTGAGGGAGAAGCATATTAACCGCCAAAGTTTCAAACACTGGCGGGGATAGTGTTGGTCTTGATGAAGACCGCCTGGTGGCCAGAACGCGATGGAGGTGTGGTTGGCGACCGTATGAGGTCCCAAATCATACTCCCACAATGATAACTGAACAAGTCTGAATACATTGTTGACATTTTGCTATCTAAGTATTCCACTCCAAACAGCAGTAGCTCGTTCGTTTCCGGGGATGCCGTGAAAGTGAAGTGGGACCTTGGTGATGGTGGCACACATGTAATTACGGTAACTTTCGTCAGCTCTTCTTAATTCTTTTTAAACTCAGCTATAAGCTGTTCGATCGATTGCTCAACTGAGGCCTTCTTCACTTTCATAACTTCCTTTTCAAATTTTTCTTTTCGGCTCCTGTCCTTCTTGTCCGTTGTAACAGTTCGGGGAATACTCAGGCGATAAACTTGGAACTACCCACGCACTACTATACACGGCAGAGAATCGCGTAGTAGAACCTTGGCGGCAGCCAAGGAGCAAGTAACGAATGACTTTTGGTTAACCTGATGAGTCTTGATATATGTATGAAACATACCGTGTGACTGAACTTTTCGGGATCGTGTTGCATTCTTCTTCCGGCAGTAATCTATCGACCTAATTGTGTGGTTTGGCCACAAGCCTTTCGAAGTAGACCTGCGAGGTGAGCATCCCTTACATTGTTTTCCTGATCCCCATATAGCTGACTGCCCTCTCAAATGTCGACAAGCTCGACAGAGCAAACATAATTTGTTTCGTGGCCTCAGAATATGGTTTATATTTCCTCTACATACTCGCCACGCTGTAGATGCATAATCAGCAAATCGCAAACTTTGCAAGTGACGCACCACCGTTCGTGTGTGTATTACATTTCGTGATGTGTATCGAAAAGGCGAAGTTGGGACTAGAAATTTCAAGAGTTGAATAAGTTAAATCTAGAATTTCTGAGTTTTGCGCTGGACAATGAAAGAGTTAGTTGGGTAAAAGAGTGGCTTTTGCAGCAAATTCTGCAGGTTTTATTTCTTAGTGATCTTTCCTCCTACCTCTCAGTATTGTCTGGATTTGCTCATCGACGTCGGTTAATAAGACCTCGCCTGAGTCGTTCCTAATCAACCTGGTCTTCGGTGATTAAACATAGTCCGCCCCATACTGACGGGGTGGCACATATTATCTTTCAGACACCGTTCAGAATAAGCGAGTTTCTGGAAAAGAAATACATTAAAACATCTTTGCTCACCAGGACTTACCGAGCAATCTAGAAGTATAAATGAATTTTCCCCGGTTCCCAGTTGCCGAACGGCTAAGTGCCAGTTACTTGGTAGTTTCGAAGAGACTGCTCAAACATTCATTTGAGGTTATACGCGTATGCAAAGCTGGATTGAATCATGACAGATTGCCATCAATTTTCTGATTCCTAGCCGGGAATACAAAATTTGTTTCTTAGCTCTAATCATTGTACCCTTTGAGCATCTTCAGAGCCTCCTGTCATTAGTGGCTTCGTTATCGGCCCAAAAATGATAATTTTCATCATCAAAGACAAAAGCTAATCATTTGAATCGTCTGCATGCCAAGATGAGGTCTGATGCACTTTTGCTAATGTAGTCTGAATCAACTAATATTCTTATTTAAAGTTGGTCTCACACCGAATAATAACAAAGAAACATCAGGGAGAACGGTTAATCGTGAGTCAATCATCTGAAAACAATTGACTATGAGGGTGCAACGAATACGTGCGATTAAAAGAATTGTCTCAGGTCACTCAGTTACGTAGCACGGACAAGAATGACGCTTGGCAAGTGGTTATGTTGTCTGCCCAACCGAATAACAAAATGCGATTAATCTGTACAAACGAATTAGCTAAAGGACAGAAGTGCTTAGCTAAACGTTGCTCAAAGCGTGTCCTTATAACCGTACATGGTCCATGTTTCAAGGTTGGTTGAGCGTAGAAGTAGAAGGGGACGGTAGACACGGCGGAATGCTTCACTACGCTTCGGAGTCCAGGTAGATCAGGTGCGCTGCTTTGTTGTTAATGTTCGCCTAGCTTAGCGTTTGGGTTGCAGATGTTTCTGCACAATCGAGGAAATGTCGTCAGTGCAAACCCATACTTCCTAAAGGCTTTAGAGGAGATACAGAAATCCACAAACAGCCTATCCCTAATCCTACGTATTGCAGAACAAATCTTGCTAGCTGGAACTAAGGCGTTTGAAGTAAATCTCAGGAAGGTATCTGTAAGGTGTAGCACCTGTTGCACCCTGGTTGCTAATTGTGGACGAATTATTGTGGACGGATTATTGAAATCCTTTGGTGCATTCTGCGTTTTACAGGTATTTGGTTCTCACTGGTTGTCAATTCCAGTTTGTATCTCACGAACCCCTATGGAGATTGGAACCTGTGACCTTTAACTGAGTTAGAAATAATTCGCTTAAAGTGAGTTTTGGTGAAAACAGTGAGAATATCACTCGGTTGTCAAATTGAGGGCATGTTAAAGACATCCGAGTAGTGAGTAGGGGGGCGAGTTTATATTGTGTGAACCAGCTGGGTTTGGATGCAACTCTGAACCCTGCGTGTTCAATAGCGGCCATATGCATGTGCGGAATTTCTTCTCAACTGCGATTTTGAATTGACCACACAGATTTAGTCATATCACACAGGCAATTGTAAGCTGGGAGAATTCACCATCTTTGACGAGTAGAGTACAAAACGCAGGTGGAATCTGAGATGTCGGATATGAGTGAACCAATAACCAATCAATAGCCATCAAGAAGATTCCCAACGCCATTGATTGCCGAATTATGGTGAATAAACTTTTACACTGTTACTCTCGCTTGGTTCGTAAGGACTATCGGGCATTATCCTCGGCAAATGAACACTCCAGACTTAAACCCGTCGGCACATCCCTCGGCATATCACTCGAAACACATATGAAAACATCATTCACGCCAAATGGGTATTAGCTCCAGATAGTTGGTTCCGACAAACTTAGTCGTTTGAAAGTTTCACATCTAGTAATTGACTCACTGATGTGACCTAATGCTAGGTTTTTCACTAATCCTAAAATGTATTTTCCCCATAAAGTCTTCAAATAGTGTTGTATGCTTGCAAGGTTATATTGGGGGGCGGGTGCATTTTGACACGAGCCAACAAGTATCAGTCCTTCATCCTCATTTTTTGTTAGTCTTCGTCATTTTGCTCCGTATCAGTCACATCTTATTTATCACACCATTCGTTATTTGGATAAGCAACGGCGTACTGACCAAACAGTCGGCATCTTTCTGAATCATGTGGTTGTATCCTAGAGGAAATTGGATCCTAATGAGTAGGGGAGTAAATGAGGGGTCCCTGTTTTCGTTTATATGCAGAATGGGGTCAGTACAAGAAGGATAGTTATAAAAAAGGTGACTCCATTAGCAGAGCGAGTTTTCATTTTGACCGTACCTTTAGTTTTGCTCAACAATTACACTCATAGCAACGTGAAACTGATTATGCTAATCATGCAACAAATGTTTGTATTCAGAGTAGCTTTTGTAAAGATTTCATTGGCATGGTATTTTCCAGTTTGAAATATAGGCGGAAAATGTACTATATTATCAAACTCAACATCCTTCCTCCAGGTTCTGATTAGCTGGCACTTTTTATATCGTGTTTTCCTAAGGAACTGCACACTAATAGGAAGAAAGAGAAAATAGGCTTTTCAAAAATGTAAAAAACCACTTGATGTTTGGATGTCCTGTATCAATAGTTATTTAATTAAGCGGGAAATTCTGTACACAACCTCTCAAGTGGCTTGCGTGATTCGGAACAAATACGTTCGGAATTTTTGAACTAGTAAAAGGGAGAAAGTACTCCAGGTGGAAACCCACTGTCGCTCAAACAGTAATCGTTCCCTTTTCAATACCAAAAACCACGCCAGCCCCTCCTATTTTAAAAATGAGCAGGATTCACACGTAAGGGGAGGACTAAATGTGTCCCATTCCAAGCTGTCAGAGTTTGACGGGTCCCAAAGAGTCAGCCGGGAATCTGCTGACACAAATGTCGGAAGCAATTCTGACGGAGAAAACGGTAAATGAATTCCCAAAACTTTGTTCCAACTTTGTGGTAGGTAACCTTTCAGAGGGTAGAGGTGTCGTTCAGATGACGCGTTGACAAAATTTTACTGTTCACAACGGGGGGTGAATATCAAGTATCAAGAAGATTGTCAGTCAGGTTGGTGATTTTCTGCTTTCATCGAGTGAGGTGGACTTTGAGTAACGGACTTTTACCTTGACTTAATATAGATGAGTTCTTTGGAAGAAAAGGTTAAGTCTATAACCTGAAAAAAATTTCACACATACTGGATACTGTCCAGTATCCAGTAAACTGTATGAATCGAGTTTCGAAATTGTAATCTCAGTTGAGATGAGTGTTCGTAGGTCAGTAAACTTCGATAAGGAAGAAGTAGTTCTGTCATGACATTTCCAGTCCATAGTGCAGAAACGTTTGGGTCCATTAAAACGCTGAAGGACTCAGCGATTCAGATAGCGGAATCGAAACCGAATGTCATTGTTTCAAAGATATTCGGTTCTCTGAGAGCTCAGTTGCAGACGTTTCGTATCTAAGACCTCATATAAAACATAAGATGGCAATATATCGAAATATTTGTGACTTGGGCAAGTTAACTAAGTGGCTGTTGATTTGCTCGCCGAGCTTGGCAGTTCACCTGCAACGTTTCATCAGTAACCGGCTAATCAGCAGTGCGTGTACTCAAAGTCATAAGAAGTCAGTTCCATCTGACCACTACTACTATCAGTCCAGTGTATTGGGAAGACTTTATCTTGATGGGTGGTTTATTCCTACACACAAGTGCGATCCCACTTTCTTGAGACAGAACTACTATGGGGACAGTAATGAGGCTAGATGGATGAGTATCTCAGACATTGTCTCAGTATCTCAGCATTGTCTGAGTGAACTAAACGAAAAGATTGCCGGTTGCAAATTTTAGCCGCTGCTTGGAACAGTTTTCGTCCATCTTTTTCAAAGCTTATTTTTCCTATGTTTTCACATTTTAACTAACTCCCTTATTTTTTCGCACCATACCATTCCAGGACGAAACCTATAAACCAAGAACTTTTCTAGGATCCCGATTAATTTGCAATGAGAAACACTTGACTGTCTCATCTCTGGCTTTCAATTGCTGGTCAATTAGAAATCTGCAACAGGACTAGGTATTTATAAACAAATTAGCAGCATTATACTATCGTATAATGTGCCTTTTTTAACCATATTTTTCTAATTCCAGGCAAAGCACAGAGATTCTTTGGATTTGATTTAAATAAGAACCCAGCATATTCGTTAACACAACTTTATCTGTAACGATTGACTGTCTAACTAATCAGTGTGGTTTTGTTGATGGCCCTTGCTTACTCTCGCTAATGACAGGAGGGTAGTGGTGCTGCAAGTAAAACTGAATACAGTTGCCTACATCCTCACAATAGTCCAGTGTTCAAGCGTCAACCGAAGTACGACAAACAAAATACGAGAACCGAAGAAATCTAGTTTAAGATTTGAGTTTTTTCCATATCAGCAAATTGTGCTTGAAGATGGAACATATCTGGGAAAGTATGTGCACGGTAGCTTTGTTTTCTATTCCGCGTTTCCCACTGTCTCTCACAGATCTATCCCTATTGGAATACTAACGAAAGGGTCAGGGGATGACTGAAACACGAGACTAATTAAACGCGCCGGGTAACATCTGTGGACAGCTGTGAAGTCGCGTTTTTTGGGCGTTCTCTCTACTTAGGTCACACAGTTAAGTCAATGTAATCAAGATATTTCGGTTTGGTAACAGTAGTGTTGTGAACAATGAGAAGAAAAACCCTGTCCTGACAGTAGGTTGAAAGACGGTGTTAAAGTGACGGTCTGCTGCACCATTATTGCTCAGGTTAATCCAGTTTCTGGTGCAGTCATCTGGTCGTTTATGTATCCTACGAAAATTGTCTGAACCTGACGCACGTGCCGCATTCATCATGTTGGCGAAGATATTTTTGTAAATATTACTACTGCCTGAATGACTGAGAATATGTTAACCATAAGTTTCACCCCGGTTAATATACTTTAATTTTTACACAAAAAGCAGATTTGGAGACGTTGAAAGTTTTGTTAAAATGCCCGTTTTAAAATGAGGCATCAGTTATATAAACGACAAGTGAGTTCGTTGGTAACATGCGGTAATCCGGGATAATAAGTAGCCTCGTGTTTCATTTCTAATACATATGAAATATTGAACTCCATGCCTTGATATTCCTCAGGTTCTCCGGTAAAAGTTAGGGACAGGTTTCTACCTATTCACTAGTACTCAGCTGACAGGTGGTATAACTTTTTCCTCCCAAGTAGGTGGTGTCCTTACTCAAAGAAGCTTGAAGAGGTTAGAACTATGGTTATTTTTTATGGTCGAAAAATTATTTGTTCTCGCTCCCGTTCATTTTCCTGAATGTTCAATAAAACGGAAAACTAGCTGTGAATTCTTGGTCCATTCGCCGGCTGCTGCACCGAAAACCCTGATTTAATTCATTCCCGCCAACTTCATACCCCTACTCAAAGCAACTAGAAGAATTGGAGAACAAATACTAGAAAGAAGAATCTGATAAATCAAAACAAACTTCTTGACAAAAAATGTTCAGCTTTTGTTACTGTCATCAGACCGGGCATCATAGATGTATACAAAATTATACAGCGGCCGTATACGAGATGTTACGTGCAAAGACGGTTAGGGTCCACTCAGGTAAAGGCGATCACATCATTAGCCAAACAAGTCAGCACAATAAAATAAGCTCTTCTGACGCTCGGTTGTGGATTTCGTAAACGCAGTCTAACAGTCTTAGTATCTGCAATTATCTGAATCCAACTGCTTTGGTCCACCTGAACGTGGCCGGTAGATAACACAAATGGCAATGCCCTTCACTTTGGAGGGATAAATCTCGGCCAGGCGTGGTGCAAAGCACTTAAGTGACGTTTATATCATCAGTTTATATCATCTGTCTGACGACATATATATATATATATATATATATATA
>NW_008751728.1:267072-287848 GCF_000715545.1 Opisthorchis viverrini
TAGGAAGGATTGGACTCTCACCTGGAATCTGATGATGCACGTAGAAGTGAAACTGGAGCGTGACGATTTTGTGGATTAGAGCATGATATTTTTTATCCCTCAAAAATCAGAGAAACAGGCGAGGCAGTTTGGGATACAAGACTGAGACGGGTTTCTTCCTAGTTCTAAGACTCTATGCGTTCCGTCCTGTCTAGTTCTGGATAACCATTTATAACAAATGCTTTGTCCAGGGATTTTAGATTCTCTTGCAGGTATTGACTGGAAAATGTTTAGCAACACTCCCATTTAGACATAATATTATTCACTTATCCCGAGCTCTTGCACCAATACAAACGAGTTTTGTCGACGGATTACGTGTTAAACAACTTTTGCTCGCATTGGGAAACCAGTTTTCAAACAAACGTTTACACAAGTTAGTAGCTTGATTACAACCTAGAAGTGTGGCATCTGTCTCGGCGCAAAACAGCCCATAGACTAGTGCAGTTGCCGAAGAGTTCGCTTTTTCTTCTGAATAGTTGTTTACTCAAGTGGTCAAGAAGCTCGATTTTGCGACGAACAAGCAAACCCTACAGGAGATCTCTATTAATCCTAGTCAATACAATATTTTGACGAAATTTTGATGGAAAAGGGGAATGAACATATCCATGACGTCCACCAGTGCAAACTGTAGACATCAAGTGTCCAAAAAGGCACAAATTAGCGGCCCATCTGGTTAGAAAATTCTCCCTTAGTGCTGGACCGTCCCCCTGAGTAGTAAGTCTGACGTAGTATCTTGGACGGATTTTTGTACTCAGTGGGGGCCCTGAACCCGTCAACAAGTCTGGGGTTGAGCAAATTCAGAAAGGGTGAAAATAATTTGCATTCCATTTTAAGAAAAGGTAAACCCATAAAATGCCATGAAAAAAAGACCAAAATATTCAGTTGCTCTAGATTATTCAAAAGGACACCGAAATCGGTGGAAATGTCACATCGCAAACGCATTCTACAACACTCATGCCTTTTCCTTCTTATTTGTGATGAAAAAATAGTTGGTAGCCTGTGATGATGGATGCTATTTACAAAGATTTTGGTCTACCACTTGACCGTTTATCATAAGCATAGCTGACAACAAAACTTCCAAAATATGGTGCTTGCAGTAAGCCCGTAGAACTGATTGGCAAGGCCTTGTGGGGTTTAACAGCAAAAGCAAAGACGATCGGTATTCAAACTCCCTAGTGCCGACCTTGTACCTACTTTGCTGAATGTCTTGTTCATTTACTTTTTAGAGGCTTCAAGAGGTGGGCCCTCCTAACTAAGCTGTACAAATAATTTACAACGATCCTTAAGTTTAATTTTTTAAACCAACACTATATACACTGCACAAGTGGATGATGAAGAGGAAGCCATCTCTCCGCCAATAGAAATCTTGTTTGGGCTGCCACCTGCAGTCTCTTCTGAATAAGAAAGCTGGCAATGAGAATCTAGTGATTTACGTTTTCCTGGATCCCAAACATTTTAGAAACACAAAGAAAAACGCAACTTATGTCGCACCTTATACAATTTATCAGTTTCAAATGTTCCACCTCTTTAGTGAGTCTCACGTTCGACCCACTCTCGAGCTGGATCCCTCAACACCTTCCATTAGATAAAGCAAGAGAAAAAGTCATCATAATTGGTTCAGAAAGAGCATGGATTTGACCAATAGCACCGAAGAGACGTTTAAGCTGCCCAGATCTATTTCTCATGGAGTTCGGATTCATCAACATCGAATCTTTCTCATACAGTTAGGAGGGGATAAAAAGGATGCAGATAGCGAATTTCACGTTAGTTGCTTACGATTGCATACGGTCTATGGCCTAAAAGATGGAACCGGAATTGGCCTACACTCGTTGCTAGATTTCACGCCAATGGGTCGACGAGACTACTTTTGGTTTGGTCTGAACCTACTTGTTCTCACTTTCAGCCCTCCGTCATGAGAAGCAACGATGTTAGACAATGTAGAACACAAGAGAATCACCGCTAAGTAGGTGGGTGCTTCACTCCCAACGGAAAAATCAGAAGGCAGCTATTAAACCGGGTAGACCAAGGACGGTCAGACAGAGTCGGTTGGTGCAAAGCTGATGGAAGAGCTGTCAGAAGAGTACTGAAAGAACTAGTAGAGTGACATCCATCCCGGCTTCTTGGGATCATCGTGTTATCTGTTTGGAAGGCCGGACCTCGGAATTGGAAATTTTGGCCTGAAGCTTGGTATTCAGAACGAAAGATAGAGAAGCCCGGGAAATCCAACTTGATCGCCTTCATCTGTCAACGATATGGCTAACGACCACCTGGATACCTGAATCAAACATCGCATCTAGTGGCAAGTTGAGGGCCAATATATCACCTAAGAGTTGATTCTTACTACATTTGGGATTTATGGTTACAGTGAGCACAAAGGCATTGAGGCTTTTAACCATAAGTTATTCCCTAATGTGCACAAAACTGTATCGCCTTTTATGTCAATCCGATCTGTCTTAGCGCCCAACCTTTTCACATCATTAAACACATATCTAGCACAACCTAAGTGTATTTATCACGTACCACCCGAAATTCTGATGAAAGGATTGTTCGGATACGTGTATAGTGAAAAGTTTCTTCTCCAAATTATGAAAGCACAAATGTTTCCTTCTTTGGCATAAATCGATGTGTGACCAGTTTTCCTGACTCAGAATAGGCCGAGGTTCACAAATTCAAAGGCTTTAGACACCTATGTACGTTGTCCTTAATATTTCTACTGCCCCAACATTAGCACACTTATAGGAATAGCAACCAAAATCCAGCGCCTCCTATTCGTCCGGGTGAATGCATTTTCTTGAGTGCAGCGCGACATTGCTTTTCCGCAATTACCCATGGTAGCTTCTACAATGGTGTAGTTCGGGCAAGCATTGAAAACAGGAGCAATTAAGACCCATACAACAGGGCGCGTTTGAAAGTGTGCAAACGAGTAAACCGCTGCCGTCGCACTAATGACAAAGCCACAGTTCAGACAAAACCTGATGAGTGCAACAGCTGTTTCCCCGACGCTAAGGAACGCGTTTCGTATCCGTTCTGTTCGCGAAACTGTGAATGACATATTTGCCAACTTTGAAAATTACCCCTGAGGAATAAAATGTATGGATAACCAGTCTGCGTGTGTATGTTTGCACGTACAAGATGAGACTTTCCACATGTGAGGGGAAGGTTCCATATCTAAAGCTGATCGTTTTACTTCCTCTGAATGGATCGCAGAAGGAAACCAAGGTGTGATTTTAAATTCGCACGTTTTCAATTATTTTTTAAGTTACCATTCCAATTTGAACGTCGCAAAACTTATTACAAACCAACCAACCGAAATATTGTTTTCTTCAACTCAGTCCTTACAACACACCAGTTGAAAAGTGAAACATAAGAAAAAACTCTATAGAATACAAAAAAGGATAGTGCTATTTAAAAGAACACAACTTTCGAAGAAATAAATAAGCTCACGCGCTAAATATCCGGGTCAGATGCGTTTGAAAACTGATGCATCTTGTGAGAACGGAGACAATATGAGGTTCATGCTATCGGCGCTACCCCGCCGAGGGAGAATTCGGCCGGGAAATTTTTGCTGCAAAATTCGGTCTTAACGCATTGAATCCCATACGCAGTCAAGATGTAGTAGCCTTGAAAACTTTCGAAAAGCCATGAAAGGTTGTCGGAACTTGTCTGCTTTGTTTGTCACGACCTATGCAAGTAGCTTAGTTTTCCGTAGAAGGCAAGAAATGAGGTTTGTGATGTAGGACGACCAGTATTAATCTGAAGTGGAGGGCATACTAAAGAGTATAAAAAGTATCAGGTTAAGTTTGGGAAATCTTTGTGTAGCTAAAGAGCATTTTTGACAACTGTCCCAGTGGGTCGACTTTCACTCTGTCAAATGCCTCCTAATGAACCCACACGTTCTGCTGATCGTAGATATCGATAGCTTTGCAATCCGTACGACGCGGTACACCGTTATAACATATCCTAATGGAATAGCAACTTAAAGCGACTCCCAGTTCACTCATTCTCTCATAACACTCTCAAGGCCATTCATCCAGCTCACTGTGATGTTTATTTTTACCTTAGTGTCTTCGACAACCCATATCTTAAAATTCCTTGCTGTCGGATTCCGACACTGTCAGAGTCCACTGACTTTGACCGTAAACAAATGTGAAGTCGACGTGAGCAATAAAATCGAGCGACGCCTGAAATATACTCACAGCATCGCTCACTCCCAGCAAGAGGCACTTTTGTTTTCACGTTACCGTCTTCACACTACCATCGGAATGAGTCATACCCTCGTAAAGCAGATACAAATGTCATTTAGGCTCTACTGAGAAGTTGGAAAGATCTGAAGGAAGTAGTGTTGTTCCTGCATTAGTAAAGGAGCTTTTCATTCATGAGACATTTTCTGGTTGGTGTGCATTATTTTTTGAGCCTTGAAAAACATGAGCACAGATTAAGAAATGTAGCATGCCCTAGGAACCGCATCACTTTAGCCTTTTATGGAATCTAATTCAGGGTGATATCAAAAAGTGAAACAACCCTTCTTCTTCATAGCCGTAAATTGCAGGCAGAGTGACACCACCCCAATAAGGACAAGTGGATGAAAGCCAGGTATTTTTGGCATCCATTATCAATATTTCCAATATATTGCCCTAGTTTTTCTTAAGGACTATGGGTTTCGAAGCAGAAAGCACTTGAAGATGAACCGGTTAATGGCAAAAAGAGATTGGAGAATTCGGTTCAATTAAAGTTAACTTTTTCTTGTTGTAATGCTGATTATAGATGGGTATTCAATCAGTTCTAAAGTTGAGCAGCACCAACTTGCGTGAGATGTAAATTCTCAGTGCCTGTGGTAGTAAACTGAATGGAAGTCTCATCTACGTGCTTGAAGCAGACAGTCTTTTCTCTCTGCGCCAAAAATTATTTTGCCCATGTGGGTTAAAGAGATTGGAGAAACCAATGGACAATGCAAGTAACGACTTTTGCTCAGAGTTCGTTCACTGCTGCTGTAAACAACGCTTCTGCAAAATTATTTAGTATGAGTATCCAAACTCTTTGGAGTAAGATAAAAACAATGGCGGCACTTCTTCCTTTTCAGCGGTTTCAAATCAACACCAATAAAGTATATACTGTGGAGATATTGTGAAACTGAGTAGTATATGTGCGAATCACAGCCCATCCTCTGATTAATTTTGGGCTTATGAAAATCAACACAAACTGACATTCAACAACCAGAAGGCAAGCCCGAACTTAAATACTCAGTCTGTGGTGTAGAAAGGTGATTATCACATGATAAAAAAGAAAGCATGCCTTACTGAGCCTTCTTTCACCCTCCCATTTGGACCAAATCTCAACTCGCATGGTATGGAGGAGATGTGATCAAATGATTCACTTCATGCAGTCACTAAACTCAAGAGGTATTGTACCAGAACTAAGTCTATGCGATTGAATTGGATTATGGGGGGCCTTATGGATCATCCATTCTACATGGTTTCGATCGAATGTTCCACTCCCTATCGTAAAACACATTTGTTTCCATACCTAACAGGATGACAGTGAATTTCCCGATTTGTTAAATTGAAAAGGAAACTAGACTTCACTGCATTTACCGTGAATTGGCTTCGAATTTCTCCAAGGTTTTGTTTAGGGATCCGTAAATATAAATGCTTGGTTAGTGTAGATACCGATCCCGGGCTTCGTCTCCTTCAAAAACGTCTTCCAGGTTGAAGTTTGGAGAGTAACTCTACTCCATTAACCTTTCGATTGTAACGCAGTTCAAAACTGACTTGAATTACCCTCAACCGCATAGAAGTTAGACTTGTGTACACTTTGGAAAACATCGCGGTTCACATTGTCACAGTCGTGTTACTTTCAGACACACAATCATGTCTGAATGATTGTGCCGCAAAGACACACGTAGCGCTATCAATTAAGCTAAAGATAGCAATTGTCTGAATGGTAAACTCTGTCATGATGTACACAAACATGGGTAACTTGCCCACAACAAACAAGCTAATGCCCGACTATTTTGCCGTGCCGAAGCGGTCGGTATTTCTGACATACCGGTGCGTGCGTTCGAACCGAAAACATGTCAGAGTCAGTAAGGTGGACCGAACGAAGAGCATCATCTCAACCATTGCAACAACGGAGCAAGCGGACGGAATAACAAGATTTGTTCCGGAAAAGCGAGGAAGCCGATGGAGTGTGCGGCACGTCCACATCAGGCCCAGGCTTAGCTGTTGCACAGTCTAGTACGTTTCGGGTGACTTGTTCTACTTGGATTCAACTGACATGGTTGATGTAACTTTTCCTCGACTTTCATTCTAATACCTGTGGACTTTGTGTTGGCTGTGAAGCTTCAGAATAATGAATTTCATTTTCAATAGTGGAGGCCAGTACAAAATAGATACCAAATTAAGTACTAACGATGACCATCTGGCTGATTTTCATTTATGTCTCAACGCTTTTGTTGGTTCACGGAAGTATTTGGAAATATGAGTGAACAATCATAAGCACTGGCCCCACAAGTGGGGTGATAAGTTAGCTTCCTATGCTGAATATGAAACTAAAGACCGATTTCACTATGACAGGGCGTGATACCTCGAACAGGAAAATAGACACTTTTACCGAACCATAACAAAAAAACACTTGCCTGCAATGCCAATGCATGCGCACCTTGCTCGTCAGCCTGTTGTTCCAAACTTGGGGACCGCACCCACCTGACAAACCCCAAGAAGAGCTAAACCAGTCGTCGGCTGTTGAAGAATTTTCAGTAAAATTTTGAGTAGTTTCCTTGCGATATCTCGAATATCGTACCAGCTGAAACATGAGGGGACCTTCGTGCAGTATATTCAGCCGAAGAATATCGTAAACGAGAGATTTAACTGAGTCTCCCATGAAAACAAATTGATCTTCAAATGAGTGTGTTTGTTGGATTCATTTTGTGTTTTGGGGTGCAAAAACTGTTTTCATTGTGGACATCTTCTATGTGAAACTTTATTCATCATATGATGAAACCTGATTCATTGTTCACCGGTAGGAGAAAACTTCAGGTAAATAAAGCTCCCATCTCAGTCGCAGAGTACACTCGATGAAGCTTGAACACTTTTTTTCCATGGTCTGCTTCCGGCTTGTTCATCCTAGGCACTCGTTCACCGTAACGTGCAAAATCAGCTCCTATCATTGGCAAACAAATGTCCAATACAGACAGTTTCAACAAAAATTCGAGTTCTTGCACCTCTTCGTAGAAAAGTTCAGTCCATCTTCATACCCATGCCACTAGTGAACGACGAACAGTATAGTGACAGAAACATTAATTCGCTCACGTGAAGTTTCCACATCGAATTGGAATTCTTCTGTACTACGCCGAGTGTAGGTTTGAACTGCTCGCCTAACAGAGAAATTGGAAAGTGAGTGGTGTAACTGTGATGTCCCCCAGCCATTATGGCAACAGAAGAGCTCCCAGCAGTCTATGAACCTGTCGGTTTCTGTAGGCCAGATGCTGTTATTTTGGGGGTTTGGATCACAGTAATATCCCCGTTCGACGTAACTCCAATTAGGCTTCCCAAAGGTCACGTTGCTCAACCAGAACATGAAGCTGACAGGCCTGCTCCTGGACTCATGTTTTTGCCTTGCCTCACATATGTCTGCATGTTCAAGCAAGCGTCCAAACGTCTGGTAATTGCTTTCATCGTAAGAGGCAAGCTTCACTCCCCATTGCCTACCCCGGTGGCCTCAGTGTTTTGACGGTGTCCACGTGACAGGTCAAATGATGTGCCGTCCGTCACGTACATGCGCAGGATGAGAATTGTTCATCTGCCTATGTTCGGAATCATGTGAGCCAAACGTGTGTTTGTGTCCACATTTCGAATCCGGTACTCTCCCCACGATGAGAGTGTAGCAACCGAATTCCGTGCAATTTGGTTTCAAGTAGAATGCGAAGCTGACGCAAACTCAGGAACTGCTCCTGGTTAATGGGCCCCAAGGAGGGCAAAATCGGTCGTGGGCTGTCGAATGGTTTTCAGCAAACTTATGAGTAGTGTATCACGTTTATAAAATAGTGCTCTCTTAGTAAAGTGGTCCTTCGTCAAAGTCGTCGCGAGGCTAGCCTTCTTGAGTCATTGTTGACCCGTTAATCTGGAAGTCATTACAACTAAAATTTATCGTAGATGTGTGAACATTCAGCAATGTGTATTGGAGGTTTTATGCTCCTCCAGCAATCTAGGATTCAATTTCATGCAAACTTCATGACATTGAAACGAATTTATCCATTTTTAGGGACAACTGCTGTGGGCTCCAGAAGGAGGGGGCCGATTGCACCTATCCACTACCCAAGGGAGATCCCAATGTTTTTACCAGCCCGCTGCTTCCAGTTTGATTCCCGAATCGTATACACACCTAGGACTTTCGGATAAAGTGCATGTGAAACATGAGCCCCTTCGTGTTTGCCTCAACATCGATCATTTGTTTACCAGTCTGGTCAGTTTGATCTTTCTGAGTAAGGGACGATCAGACAGCTTTCTCATGTCTTCTTAACGTTTCAAAATATCGTAATATATTGTTCATCTTCCTCATGAACAATCACGGGCTTTGTTTCATACTTTTTCGTTTCCCCACAATGACGGATAATGTGGCGTTAACCACCAGCCATTTATGCCCGGTCACGAATCTATTGAGCAAGGCTAGAATTCCCACAAGCACACCCCAAGTTTCTTTTATACGGTTTGCGGTTGGACACACAGGATCGGACACATTTAGCTTCCTGCATCAGTGGAGTGATACAGGCCCCAGAGGATCAGCAGGCCAAGGAATCACATATTTGTGCAACGCAATCCTGGGTAGTTAATAGTCCGAGTCGAGGTAAGTAGGATAGTCATCCTATAAAGAATTGCTGATAATCAAGTGCTGAGGTAAGGATTCTAGAATGGGAAGCAAATCTGCTGAAACTAATAATTATTTGATGATCCAAATTTTACTCGTTTCACTCACTTGTACACCGTTACTTCACGTCAGTAATTGGTGGATGAGACTATTACAATTATCAGCTCGGAAATTCACATTCAGCTACTATTCATCGTCATACGTTTTGCTGAATGACTTTCACCCCCCATTTGAAACTTACGAGTTAGCTTAAATTATGGAAGCCTTGTGGGACCTTTCCAACGAAACGGGTCCGAAGCTAGGCATAATCTGTGAGCGTCATACACAGAGTGAAATTTGTTGTGAATGGCTGATTGGTGGACGTTAAGCTCAGTTACACGTACGCACGTGCGCGCGAGCGCACGGAGACACGAAACGTGACTTGGTACACACGCGCACACAAAAAGCCGCCGCAGGCGGGATTGCTATTCAGGATTAAGGCAGGTCAGTTTGGTCGGTAAATCGAACAAACGCACGTGCCGCTTTAACAGTCCGTGGCTTCGCACAATACGTTCCTGGCGCACTTCAGCTACCATTATAGAATGGCTGGATTTCCGTCAATTTGTGTAAATAATCGTGAGCCGGTGGTTAGCCTCTCTCGCGGCTGATGGTAGACTGAAATGCACTCTGAATTGCAGATGACGTTTGCCCTGTGGTTGTTGCTCTTGTTAACAGGGCTTTACATTAACGCAGCCTACTATTTTCCTCAAAATGCTATCTATCCACGGTCAACGGAGTTTAATAACACCCCATCGAGATCAACTGTTCCGTATCACAAGGCCAGCCAACTGCCACCGTCGTTTGATGCAGCCAGTTCTCACTGCCGCGTGGCCTCAGAAGATGTCAACTGCCTGCCACCGTTTCAAAACATTGCGTACGGTCGCCCTGTCCAAACGACCTCCACATGTGGTGTCTTTAAAGTGCAGCGCTTATGTGTGGCTGATGGAACTTGCCATGTGTGCAGCGGCAACTCCAGAAAACGGCGTTTCTCACCTGACCATCTGACCGATGCACACAGCACAAGGAATTACACATGCTGGGCATCTTCTCTAGTTCGAGCTGGAGGGCCAGAACAGGCCGTCAATCTGACTATATCTCTTGGAAAACGATTTGAAGTGGACTATGTGTCACTACAACCGTGCATAGAAGGGGCTATCCCAGATTCTATAGCTATTTACAAGTCCTCTGACTTTGGACGAAGTTGGCGTCCATGGCACTACTTCTCCACGGATTGCTTCAGAGCTTTCGGACTTCCAACCACACACGAGTACAAAACGCACATTACAACAGCTAATCTGCAGGAGGTCATATGTGTTGGCCTCCCACCTCGCGAAGATTACTTTACCAAGAACTTCCGAAGGAGAAGATCCTCGATCAACATGCATAAACACGTCAGGCGAAACCTCTCCTCTATTGAATTAGGGGAGTTTGAAGCAACTTTGAATTCGGTAATTTCCTTTAGCACCACTCTGGGACGCCCAGCAACACAACCTTGGAGTCCTGCTCTAATAGACTGGATGACCATGACGGATGTTCGCATTAGTATGATGCGTTTCCCTGCTTCTCTGACCGCTGATTATCGTGCCAAACGGACAGTTGAGCCTCTTCCCTCCTCTATTTTACGACACCTTGCACCCAACCGCCCGCCGTACATTTCAAAAAGAAAACCTCGAAGACCCTACAATCCACGAGCCTTTGCGGATGCTAGTTACATTGGGCCCTATGGTGAAGGTAACAGGAGGCGTTTTGGATACCGCCACTTACGTAGCTCGCAAACGGAGTACGGTGACTTAGAGGTACCACCATTGGACTTCGCTTCACCAATGAACGATACTAATTCTACTTTCGAAGCTTTAGTGCCAAAAGTAGAACAAGTTCCTCTGAGCGGACCACACCTACTAAGTCCAACAGAACCGGACGTTCTGTCCGCTGCGGAGTTCTTTGCACTTGCTGACCTAACTATTGGTGGTCGATGTAAATGTAACGGTCATGCAAAGGAATGCATAGTGGATGCATCGGGTCATCTCAGATGTGCTTGTGAGCATAATACTGACGGTGACGACTGTGAACGATGCAAATCGGGATTTATGGATCGGCCGTGGGAGCGCGCTACCGCACAGAGCGCCAAGTCATGTACTCGTGAGTCAGTCATAGTTTGTAATTTTATTGTTTCCGTTTGTTTCGAAGATTGTATCTAACGCTTTGCTGTTCTAAGCATTCTATCTACGTAAGCGAATGCCATAACTATCAGGTTACTCCAGAGCGTCGCAAAACATCTGTCGTTTCCATCAAACTTAGGTGGGCTAAGATTACATATCTAACTCACGGTTTTTTTTCCATTCATTAAGATTCCCTCGGTTATTGTGTCGTTCAAGTAAAAATGGAGGATAAAATATGAGTTCTATGATATCTTTAGAAGTTTGGCAAAAAAACTAGAGAAACTGGTCAGTAGTTTCAACCGCAATCTCATCTTCTCACTCGATCGCAGACAAAGTCAAATAGGAAATTTCCTCCGTCAAGAGGAACCCTAAACAGTTTCCTTACTTTTCGACAGCAGTCGTGTCCCACAGGGTGCATAACAATTTGGGAAATTCTGGAGGTTATTACAAGAAGCCTCCTAAATTTCAAGAGAATGCAGGTTCCGGCCAACGGCCTCTTCTACCAGTTCAAACATTACACATTCGGATTTATTGTGATCTCAATAAATGGCATTAAAAATATCATAAAATTATACGGGCTTCATGTGTGTTTCAAACCAGAACAATTATTATTAAATCAACCATTTTATTTAGGGTTTTACATGAGAACTGCTTCAGCAATATCATCTGAGTTTTCAGGCGACACCGCCTGCTCACATTTATCTTCACAATTGTTTTTCTGTTCGTTGTTAAGGCCTGACATCTACCCTCTTATTCCTAGGGAAGAATGAAATGCTCATGAAAATGAGCGGCAGAGCAATCACAAGTTTGCGGGAGACTCGGTTTAATCCCCAGCTTAAACTTTAGTTTATGATAGTCTTCAGCCAGACTGGTTTGCAAACGGGTGTACTTCGCGGAATGCGTTCGGGTTTAATTAACATACAAATTTGATGAAAACTCGGGAACTATACTTATCTTATAAGCTTCATGAAGGGCGAGGCTGGTCGCATGCTACTGAGGAGTTTTCAGCAACCTTATTGGTAACTTTTTCTTCATTTCTTCGGTTTATGTTCTTAGAGTGGTTTTCGCACAGGTCAGAGCAAACCATGTGATGTAAAAAATTTGAAGGTTGTCAATGGTTCGGAATACCTCTAAAGTTGATTCTTCATGGAACACCATTAATAAGGGCAGTGTGCGCCCAACTTGGGCATCATCGAGAGAATTTTTAAATTTCACAGCCCAGGTTTCAGTTTAACTGACTTTGTGAAAGAGTAACTAAATGTGCTGTCATATAATACATGAAAGAATTATTGTGCAACGAATTAACAAGATTTTTTCAGCAACAGAACTCCCGTAAAAATCTCAGTGCCTATCAATAGTTCAATTTTGGCACGGATAAATTATATATTATTAAATGGAGGCCACCAGCATCCTAATTCAAACTCCCGGACGCCTACCACCTAGTCTTGTTAGCTCAAAAACTACATTGCACACGTATTTGCCCTGTATTTGGATGAAACGAGACAAGTTTCTGACGCGTTAATACAGCTTCACAGAGGATATCAAAGACAAAGTTCAAACAAGCCCGCTATTAATTTCGAAGTATTGTGAGATGGCATGCGATGCCTCATTTACCCACAAAATTTTGTAGCAAAGATGATTGGTCAAACTGAACATACAGTTAATCCAACCAAAACCATCCTTCTTCACCTCTGTTTAAAGCTATGCTCAGCTTCGATCTGTCTCTCAAGAAACTCTGTGATGTCATCTGTGTTGGTGGTGAAACGGTCGCGACATTATTGTCAAGGTCAGCGAACAAATTGACGATGGACAGGAGCTTCTATGTATCCTAAATTCAGGGTTCTTTCTCGTACAAAGAATTACAGACATAGATGAGGACGCGCATACGAATAAATGAGCACCGTGGAACGGATAAAACGAAAGTGTGAAGACGTGTGCTACGAGATTTCAGGGGGTTAAGGTGTGAAACCACAGAGGGACTGAGGTCAACAAACAGGAAGCTACGTGCGATTACGTTTAAGGTTCCACATGTAAAAAAGGATGGGGTGCAGGGGCACAATGAGGGTGCAACTTAGGACAGGAACCGAGGAAAACAGCCCACTGGCTTTACTGAGATAAAATCATACATTTTGAACAAACTGTTCCATTTCGGTTCGCCTGACCACCACAGCTTTTGTCCAAATAGTACACGTATGTTGAGTAAACGCCAAGTCAATTTTCACGTTCACTCACTTTTTACATATGGACTCTCAAATGACATGCAACCACTTAATCTTGCTCCTATTGAAAACGTCTAGGAAACCTGTCAGAAGTGTGCACCAACGATGTACAATTTTGTTCCATAAATAGTCACTTAGACGATTAGATGGGGTTGCAATGGAAAATTTCATTGGTCCCTAGATTTTCCAATATTTTAAAATNGCTGCTGTCATCTGCAAAACGTCCTCACATGTACAAAGCCTGCTGACCATATCGTATACACTCTGCTTCAAAATGCCGAACTCGCCAGCGAAACGTTGAAGCGTAACGCATTTGACATGCTATTTTGTCGGGAACCATACACATCAATCACTAGAATGGTTCATGACATAAGTACAGTGCTTCACTGAAAACTGTGCGGAGCGTTTCTATGCGCAATTTCCGAATCTTTTCCCCTAACGCATTCAGATTCCAATCTTAGATTTCGCTCTGAAAGAAATGTATATATTCATGATTTTGTAATGGCGGATAAGTCCACATTCACTTTGGCGTTCATTTCACCACCGTGCCATAAATAAACTATCCATGCGGCTGTTGTTTAAAAACGACAACTTTCCAATTAGGAACTATTGCGTTCTGAAGGACGCCCTGGAGAGCACTTTCGTGCAGCCACCCTCTTAATTTCACCCAAAAACTCTAATACACCGCTTCCGCTAGGGAAGCATAGTTTACCACAGACATGGTTGTATTAATAGAGGCAAGTACGTCAATCATAAAGGCAGTTAATAGTACGCGCACCAAACGCGGCTAAGCTGTGACTAGCACCTCTGTGAAAATGGATGCATTCTGGATTGTTATCATCATCTCAGTGTACTTCATTGAGCAGAGTTGATGATTACAAAACTGCTGCATTCAGAGTGGTCGTTGCAGAACGGACTGTTTTAGCATTAGTCCTACGCTGGCAGAGCTGTACTTCAATATCTTCTCGCATTTTCCTTTGTGTGGTTCCTCACTGTTTTCACACTTGCCACGTTTGGATAAATATTTAACGATAACATTCCTGATGTTTTACTGACTAAAATAGAGGTTTTCTTTCACAGCCCTATCCGATTAACAACAAGAGAGGCTACCATTTTCGCATATTCCTCCTATCCGGCCATTATTGTCATGTGACTGAACAGTTGCTAAACTGTCTACGAACTGTGAGTAGATAGAGGAATATTTTATATGACCTTGCATGGAACATTAAAAAACTGTTTAATAATTCATCAAAACGCCTTCACAGCACATTAACAGAAAGTAGTTCAACATGATTGGAACCGCGTGCTAAAAAATTCAAATTGGCTCAGACCTGAAGAGCATTTGGTTCATTGATCAGTCGGCGGTGTTTTTTTACTACGATTTCGTATTCCTCTGATATTCTGACTGACAGCTCACGATGAAAGGGTATTAGGTCACTAGCAGATCTGGTCAAGTTCGCTCTGAAGGTGTAACTCATTTTCGAGAATTAATGAGAATAATGTTTCCAAGTTTTTCACAACCAGGCTCCACCAACTCACATAAATTTTCTTGTTTGGGTGAATTAGTGGTGTAAAATTATTGTCTGAGATTTTGCAACCGACTATCCACTGCCAGCTATTCAGCGGATTAAAATTTCGTAAAACTGTGTGTCGATTGATAAGCTGACAATAAATCGTAACCATGAGCGTTTTTGGATGGATTTCTATTACGATCTACTAAAATAAAATGGTTCGCCAAGAAGCATACTGCAAAATGTCAAGTTTTATGCATCGATAAGCGGAGATTCTACGAAATGGACATGTCGAAATCGGATCGTAGATACCAAAATGTTCGGTTTTATGAATATAATTCTAAATCATCCTCGCAGTCCGTTATTCAGGATCGGCTATTTGGTATGGGGACGAATCTGAACAAATATTCTGGTTGTTCTGGTTTGGGAAAATCGAACAGAGCAATGGTGTGCTTGATCGTTGTAGGTCGGTAACTCATTTCCAGCACAGCTAAATCTTTATTGCCCAGTAAACCTCAGGACATCTGAAATTCAAATGCAACTGGGACTGCTCAGTGAGGAATAAAATCGGATCTAGATGAGGCCGTGCGCAGAAAACAAAATGCAAAGTAAGTCCCCACATCGGAGAAGGTTTGATCAAACCTAATCAGGCTAGAAAACGTTAGGTTCACTTGCTTCTTTGTTTAACCCAACGGTGTCTGATCAACATCCTTTCTATTCTGATGCAGGTGCACATTTGTTAGTCCCACAAAAAATATTACCTGGAGCCTTTCAATAAACGTTTTGACATTCCACTTATTTTCATGAAATTAAAAGACCGTACGTATTTTAGAGTTCTCGTACTAACACAGGATAAAATGCTTGTGAAGGAGCAGGTCACTATTTTTATCAGACATTCTCAGGAACGCATTCTCCTCAGCGCGTTTTTATTCGCCGGTGCATCTGCACGTCATAAAGAAACTAAACCATACAGTGTTGTGACGGCTTGTGTGCCTCCGCGGCCCGTTGAGCTATAACTCGGGGTTCCCGTGCGATACTCGCAGAGTCTCTCTTACAAAATTGGTCATTGGTCGGAGATCTGACCAACGCAGTCCATTGTCCTTCCAGGTTGGTGGCTGTAACACGTGTATCTTCTTGTTCCATAAAAATGCTAATGCACTTGGATTTTCTGCCAACTACCGCTATCTTGCGGTTGGGCTTTTAAGTCAAGAGCTCTGGCCGGGGACCTCAATCGTTCTCCTGTCTAGGTCTGGGCACCATGAAGTATCCCAGCCCACGTACAAACATGAGTTGCATGCTTACAAATAATCTCAAGCAACATCGGAAATCGCGTGGCGCCATCAGTCGGGTCACCTTATTTCCTGCATACATCTTCAGGGTGGGTAAGCGAAAATAGAGTACTGCTGGCACCCCTTCCGTCCATTTTACACACTTTTTCTCCCTAGTCATCCACTTCATTGATAATTCTTCCTGTAGGCCCATCAGCTGGGCTAATGACTTCGTCGTCCTGCATCGGTTTTGTCAGCAACAGCTGTGTGTCATTCAACGCTGGCATCATCAGGTATCTCAAAGCCAATCTTCAAGCCTCAATGCTCACTCTATCTGGCCGTTTTCAATGTTCGAACCCTGAAGCAAGCAGAACAAGCCGTACTCCCTCTTACGCTGAACTCGCTCGGTATTGATGTGTGTGTGTGTGTGTGAATTCACAGTGAAAGCACAACAGTTGAGCTAACTTGCCTATCACTCTCCACTCGCATCCGGCTGCGCAACTCTGGCGATTCAGAGGCAGCCGCGGCAGAATGTGCAGGGGCTGTTATCGGGCGGAAGGATCCTTGCTTGATCGTATACCCGTTGGTAGTCGCCTCTGCGCGGTTCGTTTGGGAACATCTGTAAAGGACTCACAGAAGCGTTATCTGTCTGTCGTATCTTCAAACTTCCCAAATGTATGTAGCTCGGACAATATCAAAGACAATTTTTACGATGCCCTAAATGCTCTGTTGCAGCAACCCATAAACTCAGATCTCGCTGTGCTTTCCGGAAATCCGAACTCACAGGTTGGCAGGCTTCGCGCATCTGGGACTCATGTAGGCGGTCGACATGGACTGGACTCGACATATACGGCTCACGGCAAGCGACTGTTTCATCTGTGTGCTGACCGCAGGTTGTTTTTATGCAGTCCTTAATTCCGAATTAGACGAAATCGTCTGACCAGATGGTGTCTGTAAACAGGGTGCTGGCTACACCCTCAAACCGATCACACCGACATCAGTTACCGGTGTAGTAGATCAATGACTGACTGGCAGTGATTCTGGAACATACTTGTGGATTCCGACGACGCGCTCGTCCGGAGTCACTTCTTCCTTCTTTTTTTCAGGACTGCGCAAGGTGTGAACAAATGGCTTAGAAACTGAGACCGGCAGATCCGCAAGCCCCTTCATATATGAACTCATACTGGAACGCGATCGCCAACTCTTTTCACAGTGCTGAGAGTTTTGCTTGTGACACAGTCCAGGCCAACCCAAACACTTGATATCAGGTCGGGCAGGGGCATTGCCTGAAACTCAGAGAAATGTACCGCCGGTTCCAAACATAGTTTGACGTGATGAATTATCAGACGTTAATTGAAAGCGAGTGTGCGCACCGATCATTGAAGCCTGGTGGATACGGATGGCTAAGGAGATCAAAGAGGCTTACAAGGACAGGTGTGCTCGAAGATTATTTTAGTTGATCCTTGCGACTCTCTCATAAATGAGAGATTCAGTTGAGTCTCTCGTGAAAACCTAATTGATTTGCAAATGAGTGTATTTCTCGAAAACAGTGCAATTTGAGTTCCAGAAGAACATAAGGTTGATGGAAACTCGGGGACTGCGCCTAACTGATGAGCCACAAGAAGGGCGAAACCGGTCGTGGGCTGTCGAAGAATTTTCAGCAACCTTGTGAGTAGTTTGCTTCAGAAAGCACTGAAAACATTTCACTTAGTTTGGAACGCTGTCGTGGGTTGACAGGATACCGTAATGACAAATTAGTGTGAAATCACACTTAGTTGGACTGAATTGATGTTCTTTTTCGTTGATTTTCAGTGTCATTCTTCGTCTCAACACCAATCCAAATACCAGTCGGTAACCAACTGGTAATGTGCCTCACCAACATCCAAAGTTGCTAGAACCAAGCAATCAGAAGCGTTGGGCCTCCCACTAGTAATATTTTCCCTCTGTACTAAACTACTGTAGAAGGGTTCACCGGGTTCGAAAAGGGAAATGAAATGAAGTTAATTTTACCGGGCATTCTGAAGTGCGCTTTTGTCGCTTGAACTAGCGTGACACCTGTATTTCGACCATCTGCCATGTGCACTTTTCCGGGGACATAGTAATGTGTTCTAGCGTACCAACAACGTTCGAAAGCCAACCAATTTTGCACACAGTATAAGAGGTTATAATTTTGGGGAGATTTGGCAAACCAACTGAAATATTTCAACAGAATCCTTTGCAACCATATGATTATTTTAGCTGAAAATTTTTCCATTTCTACTAACTAATGCTTAAAATTGAGCTAGTACGTCTCATTTATGTGTACCCAGCAAGGTGAGTACGTATTCATCAAACAGGGAGTCTTTTATGGAAACCGCAGAGTGTACTTACATGGCTGTATCGCCTCTCGGTCTCCCAACAATGTGCAAAATCTTGCGGCTGACAATTGTATCCAGACAGTTCAGTGCGCCTCAATGAATAGAATTTCGTATTTCACTTTATCCTCTTCTGAAGCAGGAAAAGTATATCCTCAGGTACGCTTTTACCTGTTGACCCGCTTATGGAGATTGAGTGACCAGATGTTTGGGTCGAAGTCTCCTGTGCCCTTACACTGTGTGCCGCTAAACTCAGCAGTGAGATTTGTGTTGGTCTGTGACTGACACTTGTGTCAAGGCCTGATAATTTGATGCACCTGACATTCTGGGCTTCCGTATTCGTCTGCCACATTTCTACTCTTGGACGTTTACGTTGAGCTCTCTTACAGATCCTGTATCTCAATATGTAAGCCATTAGTCCTTTTGACATTTACCCATAATATAACACACCTTCATCACCGAACAAGCAAACTTGCACGTACAGCTCTCCTTTTTAGTGTTCTTCAATTCCTTGTTCTTCGGTGGATTGAAATGTTGCAGTCGGAATCACTATACAGTAGTATATTTGTTATTGATTGTTCAGCTGTGGCAAGATTCCGGTGCACGGCTGCTTTGAAACCATAGGAACCATGGCTGCTGAGGTAATTCTTGGTTGGCGAAAACTAGCCGGGAGCCAATGAAAATTCATAGGCGAAAATGGTGAATTTACAAGCTAAATTTAATCCGCATACTGTTGGAGATTCATGTGCATTACTGCACATGCTACAATCTCGATTTTATTGGGTCTCATGTGCCAGAGTACAACCATGTGAAGTATTCTGTGAGCACTTGGGTTAGCAACCTGGATCCCATCATTTAATGCTGCAGAGATCCCCTGTTCACTAGGAATCCCGAACACCCGTAAGGAATGACTATCGTGTCATTGTTCATACTAAATTTCCAGATCTGCTAACCTTCATGAAGAAGACCTGTTGGCGTCATTGCTTGGGCGTTGTGGACGCAGCACGATGACATCAATTTACACCTTCAGCATGGTTGACCTTTTGACCTCGAGTTAAGTGGTTGGGCACGTCTTCTAAACTGAAGTGGGTGTGAATGCAGAGCAGAATGGAGTTTTTCGACATTTCTGTATTCCTTCGGTTAGAATTCATTCATCGATTAGCGAACAATGTTTAACTGTGGCATTTTCACCGTCCACTTTCCAGATTCCAGGCACATTCTGTGCCGCCAGTGTTGTGACAGATGGCGCTTTCCCATTGGTCGTTGGATTCACATTGTTTGATGCGTTCGAATGCTTGAACGGCTTTCCAACATAATGGCTATTCCAGACTCAGCACAACCACCTTGTGCATGTTGGTTGCAAGACCAAGATGGCACATTTGTAGCATGTTCCACGTGTAGTGCTGACAAAAAGCAACAAATGCATTTTACAGCTTATGCTGACTCATTTGCAGGTAAAGGTGTTGAATGACACCCAGCGATGTCCACTGGTAGGCTGTCAGCGAAGAACACATTCTCTCGTGTCAGTTGGTTACAATTTGTCTTGTGTAAAACAGAGAAGCAGCCAAACCGTCAACGAACAGGGAGGTATGAAAGCTGACCCTTTTTGACAGCAAGCATCCTTCAGATTTTCAATGCCAATATACAGTAGTATTTAAGGTAATGTCTTCCATGCAGCTAAATTGAGTGGAACCTCCTAAGGAATATTCAGAACTGTTAATTGAAGTGATGTCTGAACTTATTCCAACACAGAAGCCTGTGTCTTTCAGGATAAACAAGTAATCAACATGAAGTCTGGTCTAGTCAAAACCTTATTTTGTAAAACCTTTAGGCAATGGAAGAATCAAGATGGCTGACTTTATTCTATTCATATACTTACATATTTGGGAGACGTTTTTCTCTCTTGTTAAAGGATTACGGGTTAATTCCGATAGCCGGAACTTCCTGGAACGCCGAACACTTTTCATGCAGATAACCATGCGCCGTGAAGCATTAACAGCCGAAATGCTCGGACTGGCACGCCCTTCCCTGAATTGAGTCAAGGAGCATTCTAACGCCTTCTTTGAGTTAATTTTAACCTTTCAGTGAATGTTAGTGACACTTGAGTTGTACCTACTTGATTCACTCACAGAGAGTTCAGGGTAGCAACAAGATCCTGGCTCAGACGATTGCCAACGGTGAATCGCGTTACGCGTGCACTCGAATTTAATTCTGCTTTCAACCGCGCCACACTCATTAGTGGTCAGAGTTGATCATCTTTGACAAGGTATCGAAAATTGGAGAGTTGTGTAGCCGAAAAGATCCTAAAAGTTGTGTAGGTACTAC
>NW_008751728.1:288307-310218 GCF_000715545.1 Opisthorchis viverrini
GGAAAAGAAAACTTGATATTACAGAAGGTTTGAAGTGCTGTTTGAAAACACCCGACTGTGGAATTGAAGAAAGGCGCTGGAGTACTTTTGTGATCTCGGAAATGCTCCACTAGCTAAACAATGAAGTTAGTTAAAGGGAGGCTTATCTGCGTTGTTCATGGTGAAATTTAATCCGCTGTCCGCAAACAGATAGTCAACTAAGCTCGAGGAACCTCAGTCGTTAAGGTGCAAACCTGACCTCTACATCTCGACTGCTCCTGTCTAGGCTTGGGCAACCTGGCAGTATTTCTACCCTGGTGCTTCCTTTTGGGAAGTATGGCAGCTAGGCACCGAAATAGGTGTTAAAGCTAGATAAGATGGTCAACTTAACGGATTAAGTGACGAAATGACCAAATCAAACTTTTGCAAACCAACGGGAAGATCTATTGTCAAGAAATTCGCATATCTAATTCTCTTTCGAATTCCTGTTCAAACTTTGATTTTAAGCAGACAACGATCGGTCCATTTTTTAAGAGTTTCGCGTCTATACAAGAAGCTACAACACTGATGTACACATGCTAACAAGTACAAAACGAGTGAGACGTCCGTTCGATGGTTCGTTGATTTTACCAAAGCAGACGCTTAACACACTAGCCATCTGAACCCGTCTGTGTCCTCTTAATTTCCTCCTCATGCTCAAACCGACAACAAAGGTTCCGACTGCAATCCACCCAACACAGTGGGACAGCAAGTCACTAAATCCTCAGTCCTGCTGGCATAATCGTCTCTTTGTTTAACAGCATGCGTGTACGCATCTTTCTGGGGGAACTGCAGCATGCCGGGCAGGCATTCACTGCTCTACTGTTACTATCCAGGCACAAGATGCACACGATTATGACAGGTTATCCAGTGGCTAGCCTCAATAAACCACTGCATCTAGGATATTTTAGGGGTTGTAAAGATTGCTGTTATGTCTCACATGAGGCGTGGCATTTCGTCCTAGAAAACATGTAGTACCACAAATACCAATGTGCTTTCTTATTATCGACGTAGTTGTGCTTGTGAATTTATCGTACTTGATTGTTACTTCATGCAATCACCGCGTTACAACGTTAAAAACCTAAACAATTTTATGTGTCTTCTTTTGTATATCAGGGATTAGGCTCTAAACACCCCACTGGCTTAAGTCGCCATCACTCTTCAGATATATGACGTCCTAGATAGAGTTATTTTATTTCATAAAAGTAAAGCCACAGACGGTTCGCTCTGAGCCCTTGTAAGCTCTTGGGGTCAACGAAGACTCGATATCGGCCTGTAGATGTGTGAACACGCTTTACAAGTCTTTAACCGGCCTTAACGTAACGGAATAGCAATAGACGTCAGCAGCAACTAGTTGTTTATTATCGAGGTACGCGTGTCTTCCGGTCACTGAGACTCACTTGGGGGCTTGAACTAGCGGTATGACGATCATGGCAATATCAGAGTGATGCTGAACACTGATTCCATACTGTTGGTGATGATAGTGGTGATGAGGAGATTAGGCAGACACTAGATGGAAAGTAAAGCACACATACCGCGATTATAGGCGGTTACGCCTATCCTGTGGACTCTGGTGATCCGCAACGCCCATCCTACCAAGACACGCTCGTCCACAAGCTACGCAAGCTGGCGCATTCCATGCTTTACTAGGAAGAGGAAGCTTTTTTCTGACTGGCCCCGTTATTTTTGCAGCACTGCACAGCCTTTTGCTCCAAGGTGAATATCTCTTCTCCGGGTCTTCTCGAAATCTATATGAGACCCATGCAAAGGAAATATGGGTCACATATAGAATTTCGATGCTCGCAATTGATATCCATTACTGGGGAGTTGCATCATATATTCCTTAAAGAACATTATTGACTAAGTATTAAAAAATCTGTGGCCATTTGTAACCCTTGAGCAATTTTTTTCTCAATGTTATCTGCCTGTATATTTTGTTCCTCTCAATACTCAATGTTTTTGCTGGGACGCTCCCACGTTAATTTAGTCATTTTCACAATAAGGCTTCTACAACCGATTGGGAAGTCATCGTTTCAGATGAGTTTGGTAAACAATAAATCCACCGATTATTTACCAAACCCCTCTGAAACGAAAAGGCTTCTGCAACTTTTCTGACCAATAAACAGAAGACTTTTACACAAACTTTAGCGCGCATTCAGCAGGGCACTGGTAAGAAGGCACACAGAGATCTTACTTGCATTCTCATGCATTCATATAAACTGGAATCTGGTGGTATGTTTCGCCGACTCTTGCAGTCATTTACGTTGATTTTGCTGAATGCCTACTGCTAACCTGTCGTACTAGCCAATGTGCTCTTCGAAATGTCACTCTGGAGTGTACTAAACCGTGCACAGCACACGCTTCAGTCTCTCTCGAGCACAATTCAGTGCCGAACAAAATATGGTTTTTCAGTAATGTGATGAAGCTTGCAGCCACAATTTGACGTGATTACGTAGTTATCCATTTATCCTTTGAATAACAGGATACACTAAACTCTACTATGCAGAAATTAGTGCTAGCCTCATAACATCCATTAGGAATCCAGGACTTACGTTTTCTTCCCGAAGTTTTAAACCTCCATGTTGCCATTTTTTATTAGTTTCTTACTAGAACTTTTATGGACCACTCCATAGTTTGCACCCAGCTACATGTGGACTTCTGACAAATGCATGGCCGCTCACTGTTCTCGCGCTGTTAAATGGATTTCAGCCAAGATTCCTGACACCCTTTTGTCAGCTTACGATTAAAAATATCCCAGTGTGGTCGTTCGGAAGGGTGATTTTTAACAACCCCAGGTACATATCTTGATAGGGGGTTGCTGTCTATAGCCGCTTACAAAAGAATCGTAGCAGATGACGAGCTGCACATGTTAATTATCTGGAATAATGGAGATTTTATGGCCTTCCTCTGCACACACAGCGTCTCAGCACAACAAGAGGACAAGGAGAACGTTATGCACATGCTGTGGTGATGGTAGGTCGAGTGGAGGGGTTGCATTAGGATCAGCAAAATCAACCATGTCGTGTTCTCCGGTTTCGCGGTTACAAGGGCAAGCGCGCACCTACGACTGTGTGTTACAGATGCTGTTTGCCCAGAAGGGTTGAACGACTTTCGGCCTCTGGCAAACAGGTGGTGCATGCGAACCGAATCGCGTAGCATGTAGGCGTCTTAGTTTAGGTCGATAGCACATATTTCCTTTTCACCATTAATATTTAGTGAAAGTTAAGTAAAACTGAAAGTTTAAAGCCACCTCCTTCTTGGTATATTTTTTCCTGTCATCTTCGGCAAACCATTTGTCTTCTGTCTAATTTCCAAGAATAGACACTTTTGTCTAACTTCTCTCGAGCCTAACAAAGTTATCTACGGCTCTGGTAAATATGTCTTAATTCCTTCTCAATGAGCCCGGTCAGTGCTTTAATTCTTGCGCAGATTTGAGCTGAGCATAACCAGTCGAGTTTATGGAAAACATAGTGCCGATTGATTTTATCCGTCACAGGCACACATACTCACTGGTCTCATATACGTCTCTAAATAGAAACCCTGATAACTGGAAGTAAATTCATCAAGTATATTCCTCATCACGGGTAATTTTTATACCACAGAATAGACTGCTATCAGAGGAACTGCGCCCGCATCATCAGGACCCTCCCGTAGGTCTAGTGCACAACATGCAAATTAACACAATCAGGTTCACATTTGTTTTCACAAGAAATTGTTAACAGAAAGCCTGGAAAGTCGGAAATTGTAATAAAGCGAAAATGCAGTATGGGGCTTTAGGGAACAGTCGTCCAGTAGAGGAAAAGAAGAGGTAAATAGATCGGTTCTACATTCACGTACAATGATTTGGCAGGATCGGCTGCGAGAACATTGTTGGGTGGCGAGATTAAGGGGAGAGGCGTACATTCGATACACGTGATAATTGATGATGATACGCAGAGGGTATGTCGAATGTGAACTTTATATAGTGCGAGAATTTGTAGAAAGTAAGGCAATGTGGGCACGGGCTTATCTGCGTTGATCAGTTTGACGTCAGTGGGCAAACAAATAATATCAAAAAAGTTGAAATTGAGCACAATCAATACTTCCGTGCGAGAAATACAACCTGGGCTGAGAAAAATCTGCAGGCACCAAGAAAAGTGATGAAATGTGAAAGAAAAACTGGGGAATCTTTAGGGTTGACTGTCATTGACATCCCAATCGCTAGTGAGACCGGGGTTTACGGTAGTGATCGTTTGCACCTATCTTTCGTAATCTGAAGAAAAGCAGGTCGATGGATGTGGTAAAACTTGGAATGGTCGGTAGTAGCATCGTGATAAAATGCGTGAATGCTGGAAGAAATTTAAAAGGTGTGTACTAGATCTATAACATGTCGGGTGGTAGAAGAAGAACAAGTTCGAGTATCCCCTGCACTGGTGTCACTAGCTGAGGAAACAACTCCATCGAAGCAATGCAAGTTGGTTGGTTGCTCAAAATACAGCTGTTAGCCTGATTATTTTTGGGATGAGTCAACAAATCGGCAGTTTGGAGGACAAGAGTATACCATAGCCAATCAAAATTTTTTGAGGTATACACTAGGATGACTTGTGTTTCAGCAAACTTTTCTTTCACGGTGTTGCATAGATGGAAAACATATCAACAGATTCCCCGTGTTGGGTGCTACTAAGTAGTGTTATTTTCTGAAGCATACAGCAATATTTTGGTCTCATGGATTTTGAAAACAGAGAGAGGATGATGGAAGCAAGACTGCGATTGTAAGCGTTTGGGCGAAATATGCGCTTGAGACGAGGGAGGGCTCTAGTTAGTTTCCAGTGTACTGGGAACAAAGCGTGGAATGGAAAATTTTGAGGGTGTGCTATATGAGTGTGACTCAGTCGGGTACAAACTCCCGGCGAGAAGGAAAGAAAAATAGCAGTGACTGGGAGATTCTGTAGTAATGTCATTGGCCACAACTACAGGGTTGCACAACTCAAACCTAACAATATCTGCCAATAAAAATATATAGTGTAAGTTATGATAGCCCTGCAAAACCATTGGTGAGCATGTAAAACAATTCCACTCTTGAATACAATTTGCGTTTAGTTCAAAGTTTAGAGGACAGTAATTTGATCACTGGACACTCAATATGTCACTTTTTATGCTCGAAAGTGGTTGACGGAGGTAAAGGAGACACACCATCAAAGGTCTTCCAGAGTAAATATGTTATGTTAAGAAATAATTTAAGAAAATGAGAGCACGCGCCATCAAATGTGGTTCGCAGACAAGTATTAACGAGACTCTTGGATGTACACATCGGAATCCAAGTCAATGATGGGAGAAAAATTCACATTTAAGAGACGAGTAAATGGCTATTTTTGCGTATTGGTGAACGGTGTGTAAAATGGTAATAGTTATAAACCAGATCTTACAGGACCAACTCAAACTGTTCCTATTTGTGGGATGATCTCTCCCCAGGTGCTTTTTGGGAAGCATGTCCATTTGAACCCTGAACGTTATAGGGTAACAAACCGACTTTAGGGACGAAGCGAGGTAAGCTGTTGAAATACCGCTAAACCTACCTTGAGGGTGTAGCATTCTAACGGCACAAACGTGAGTGCAAAAATAACCAGTTTTTCATTTCTCTATCTTGGACTACTTTTCCGTGTGCTATGTCCCAGCCGTATTGACATCTATGACTCTCTTGATGACGTTTAACTCCAAACACCTAACCATACGAGGTTAAAATTGTAAACAACTTCAGTCATACTATTTTAAGAGTTTTCTCACCTCATGAAATAATGGGAACCGTTAACCGGCTGCGATTGTGACCTAACAAACCGATCTGATATTCATTCCTGATTGAGCATTACCAGATGACTTTTTCCGACGGTCACCTTCATTTCAGATGACGATGACGTCCTTATACCTTCCAAGAGTTGATTGTTGATACGCCTTTACATTTTAGTGGAACAGATTGGAAACGTTAGTACCCATGTATCACCTTTCCTTTTATTGATTCAAAGGGATGTGACATGCTTAATATGGTCCACTTTGTATGGGAGTCTTTTTGAGTGTCTTCTCTCCTTATATTCCTCATGTACGAAACAGAGAAAAGCAGCTTCTCGTCATACAAGGCTGTTACATTTGGATATAAGGTGTTTTTCCTTTTCCGATGCACCCAACGTCTGAATATTGAGTCAGG
This sequence comes from Opisthorchis viverrini, assembly GCF_000715545.1. Taxonomy (NCBI): domain Eukaryota; kingdom Metazoa; phylum Platyhelminthes; class Trematoda; order Opisthorchiida; family Opisthorchiidae; genus Opisthorchis; species Opisthorchis viverrini. The sequence continues at coordinate 294,504 of NW_008751728.1, forward strand.
TACCATTTTAATTATAGTTCTCTCACTCATTTTACCTTCTTTTTGGTCTTCATAGTTAGGACCAATTGTAAAGGTAAGCACTAATGCAACAAGCCGTTGCCATATCCATACTAAATAATCGGCATTTCTCAAGGATGAACTGATAATTTGCAAGTCATTGACTTTGGAATTCGACCGTGTGCTACAGGCCGGGATTTTCTAGAATTTAGGTGAGCATGAATGAAATCATCCTGTTGGTCGCGGTGGCACAAGTTCGTTACCTAACTTCGACAAATATACTCAGTTGCAAATCAATTTGGTTTTTCTTCGGCTAACATTACGTACCCAGCAGCTTGATTCTATTTCTATGGTCACTTCCGGATAGTCTGGATACCCTATCTGCCGGTTAGTCGCCAGATTGTTTAGCTAACTGTTCAGTCACCCTTAATTAGGACTTTCCTGATGCGTGCCGACGAACCTCGAGTTTCAACCGGATTTTATATTATCCACTTAGAAGACGCCCACTAAAGGCAGAACCCTTCGTGTGACTAAGTATATGGGATCATTTAGCATGTCTGCTATATTAGTCATATGCTTGGACAAAAATGTAATCAGCAATATCGCTTATCAGTGCATCTGGTTGGCTTTTATCCTTCTGATTGTTCTTAATTATTTTTGGGCCATTATTTTATTTTGTCTCAATTTTAACAGCAAGCATGCAAATGATATGCCATAAAGTACTTCCACATGACATTGTGTCTGAGAAATTTGTGAACACTTTCCTGCTCATTGAACCTTCCAGCCTAAAATGATAGAATCAGTGATTGTCAAAAATGCACATAAGAACGGAAAGTGGTATAGCCCTTATCAAACACAAAACGAAGTTTATTTATGGAGAACGATTGCAAGGGTTTCTTTCTGTAGCGTTATGAACACTTACATTCTTTAGCATTTCTACAAAGACGAGCTGATCTGCAGGTGCAGTAAGGTTTGTTGAAACGTGAATGTAGTTTAGCAGCCACCTCTCAGAACGGGCGAGAGATGCTGTAGCTCCAGTTTAATAAGGTAGCATTCGGTTTAAAAGTACATCACAATTTAAACAAGAGTCAGGAATTCGAATAATTTTGAGCAAGATTCACAAATGCAATTCGTTTATTCACCTCCGCTATGCCTTTAATGACTCTTATTCTACATATGCCAATCGCTGCGATCAGCCCCTGAGCTGTTGACACTAGTGAGATTTTCTAGTCTGCATACTAAACAGAAGGCCAGGAGTCACTTGAAACTTGAAATTTTTCTCTACGTCTCAAACCTATGTGGCACTGACTGGTCCGCCTTTGACGAATATTTGATATCCGCCCGTCCTGGCAAGCTTAATTGCTCAAAGCCGAGGCTAAAATTCACATCCTTGAACTTTGCACAATACAGACTTAAGGATTTAAGCTTTCAGGAATGACTGACCAGTCGGATGGAATGGTTCAAAACGAACTGCCGGGTGAGCTCGTCGAAGAATCTACAAATTGCTGGTGACTGATGAATTATGTGCCTATGGTCGGTTGAGTCTGCAGCCTAGAGCTTAGTAAAGCCTACGGAAACCTATCAAGTACTACACGCTTGAAAGTGCTGTTTAGTTTACGAAAATCAAGAAAACCCATATTAATATCTTCTCCATCGTCTTCTGATTCTGGTGTCGTGATGGCTTTTCACCAGTGCACCCAACGGTCAGGGAACATCCATCTCGTACGCGAGCTTCTGAAGAAGTGTGATTACAATACTCAGTCCGCACAGAACCAACGCGTTTCACGTATTTATAACGACCATGCTTGTATGGTTTTATCATTCACCGGATCACTTATAACCATCAAACGCTTGAATAATTTGCTGGCAACTACAAAAAACTTCATGATTCATAAATTTTCTCCGTATCCTCTGTTCTTATTATTTGTGCCTTTATCAAATTCACTCACTTGGCGAGCAAAAATTCCGACTATTAGGTTACCCAGCATGAATTTCGCGAAACCGCAGACACTCATTTATTATTGGTGTCTGAATATCAGGTCATACACGTTTCACACAGTGAAACAAATATAGAAGCAGAATATTTGCTGTCTGAATTTCACCAAAGACCACTATAGCCTGTTGCCTACAGCTGTGTTCATTGATTTCAGATGCAGCTTCGTACTGGGCTGTCTGAATTTCACCAAAGACCACTATAGCCTGTTGCCTACAGCTGTGTTCATTGATTTCAGATGCAGCATTCGTACTGGGTAATATATATATAACATTATCGAACTATTCACACCCTCATGCTTAAATGTGTGCGCCTAAGTCGCTGTGCACAAGCGATTTTTTGAGCAAACTAAAATTGTATTATTTCAATTTCATTGAGCTCGCCCTATCGAAATGAGAGCTGTTTCACTGAAAATTCCATTTCATGAGTTAATCTGTAACCAACTCATTTGAAAAGATGTTGATTCACCTTTCTTGAAGCTGATCAAAAGACGGAAGACTGAATGACTGACTGACTGACCAGTTTGTTGTCAACTGGATTGCAACAGTTTTGATAAGTTGCATGCCACTGTTTCACAGGCGAACTACCTTGATTACTGAAATGGATAAATCGACCCAAGAATGTTGCTGCGTAACTAGCCGGATTAATCACTCACATACAGTGTTGTCAGATATTTCAAGGGGAAATTTTCATGTTATTTACTCACAGAAATAAAGGCACATGAGCTTATGAGGTGTATTAGTGATCTTACGAGAGGAGCGAGGATATTTAAAAATCAGTTTGAATGCATCGTTGGAGACACTGTTACAAAACAGAGTTTGTGACCCTATGAGTTGGATAGCACAGAGGTAACCTTACAAATTTTGCCAGTAATTCCCAGCGAAGGGTTTTGGAAGAGAAATTATATTTTGGATTATTATTGTGGCGTTTCGAATCCCAACGATTTCAGTAAGACTTAATAAAAAAAGTCTGTTTATAACCACTTGACAGAATGTGTGATGACTGGAAATGCTGAGCTGACTGTGCATCACATTAATGTGGTAAGGGAAAGGGGTTGGTGTTATAACCCAGAACTAATAAAACTGCAATAAAAAATACGTGTTGTCTTAGGATGCTCTGCTATAAAACGGTTAGCCAATACTCATATACCTATGGGCCTCCTAAAGTTTAATATGCCATGCAAGCACAAATCGCATATAGGTCATCCATGGCCTATGGATTTAAAACGAAATGGTCAATACGATTGCAAACAAAATTTTTGGCACACTTATGCTAGCCCCCGAATGGCGTATAAGAAACCGTGCAAAACCCCATACAAGGAGAATCCCACTTGTCCCCTTGATTTCGGTCGATGCATTGCGTACCACCTCATAGGAAACTGTCCATGTTGGATGGGGTGCGCGTGATCTCCGATCAAAGACCGCAGGAGAACCTAATTTATTTACTAGCCTAGAGTTCGAGAATGTACACTCACTGTAATCGGAAGATATTTACCATCATGCTTCACAGTCCGAAAGTTCCCTCTAAATAACTGCGATTAGCGTATCGGCGCGCAACATTCTAAAAAATCTGAACCCAATACTCAGTCATTATCAAGTTATTACTGACCACATACCATGCCCATAAGCTGTAAGTTCTCCAGCTGATTTTGATTCTTAGGCAAAATCTAAAACAGATTAGGAATTTACGAAAATGTATCATAGTTTCAAGGCGGTGTTATTCACCGTCGTCGGGACGAGGACGCTGAATCTCACAGTACTTTTAAATTTCTACAACTGTAATGTTGCTGGAGGCGGCTAGATGATAAAACACTTCCGTTGCATAATGATAAATCACGAAAACAGCCCGGTTGTAAATGAGGAAAAAACTTCACACACTCCTTCTATCGTTTCTATCTTTTATATATATATATATATATATACATATACACATATGTATATAGGCAATGGAAGACGGCTAATTTCTTGATGAGTTGGGCGGCCTACATCTGAAATACTGGGGCTATCTCAAATTGGCGCTCTGTTAGCTTGCAGTATATCTCTAAAATTTTCAATTTCAGAAAAAAATCTAATTTAAAAGCACTCTTAAAGAAATTTGGGACACTTACTGCTAGGAGGGTTTTATATATATATATATATATATACATATACACATATGTATATATGCAATGGAAGACGGCTAATTTCTTGATGAGTTGGGCGGCCTACATCTGAAATACTGGGGCTATCTCAAATTGGCGCTCTGTTAGCTTGCAGTATATCTCTAAAATTTTCAATTTCAGAAAAAAATCTAATTTAAAACGCACTCTTAAGAAACTTGGGACACTTACTGCTAGGAGGGTTATTCCGACCTTTGTTCACTGACGTTTTGTCGAACTGCGCACCCGATGTTGTCAGCCATTTCCTAATGTGAACACTTCACACTCGATATTTTATCAAGTCATCCGTGTATTCTTCCAGGGAGAAGCTACCTGATAGCAAATTATTCTGCTTCATCAAGCATGAATATTGAATTGACCCCCATACTGGTGCGTAGATGTTTCACGTTTGGTCGAAGCGTTCGACTTTTGGAACTTAGTTAATTTCCTTAGTCAAAGCCAGTGTCGTGGCACATCACAAGAGAAAGGACAAAATGACAGCAGCTGACTGTAAAGACAGACAATTATGATCGAAACTGAAACGTCATGTTTTCGCTACCTGGTGAACGAATCGAGCCAACGTGGGTGGCAATTGGCGTTGGTTGGTTGCCTTAGTACAGAAAGTGTTACAAGAGCTAGTCCGTGTGCCGTCGTGTTATCAGCTCCATCAAAGACAGTTGGCTGAATTGGCAATCTCACGGATGGCTGCTATGAAATCAGCGTAGCACTGTTTTTAGGATAATGCACTTGTTTTCTAAAGTGAATCACGTGCTACTGATGGGGCAGTGTCGCCATTCGCGGTAGTGCAGTAAAACGGAACATGGATGTCAATCATCTCCAGTCCAACCATTTTCTGAAAGTAGATAGGGAATTCTGTAAGCATAAATAGTAGATTTCGATAACTGATAAATTTTTTACAAAATTGAAGTAATTTTTAAGTGGTGAGTCGTCACCTCTCACACTTGGTTTTTTTGGCAGTACCCGGGCTCAAACTGGTGTACATTTGATACGTGTTCGCATTTTGGATTGCCCAAGTCTCCAAACGCATTTGAATGTGAATTGCAAGTCTGAAATGTTTGTCATCTAGATTTCTAAAACACTAGGATGTGACTTTATATTATGTGAAAATCAGAAAAAGCTGACGAACGTTGTTCCGAATGCTTCATTTAGTTATGAACTATTTGAACTCGCAGTGAGTGCACACGACTCTGCTGGGTGTGGATGAAATTCTTACCAAGGTCCTAATACCAAATGCTAGAAATCGTTATTCAGGTCTGAAGCTTTTTGTTGCTTTTGCCCTAGCAGAACAACATAATGCCTACTTATTTAGTGTTGTCGGGTCTAGTTTGAAACGACAACCATCAACACCGTCGTTTCAATACCACCATCTTCCATCGGATTTCAAGGCATCAGTAGGTAGATTAATATTTCTGTAATTTACTGTAATGTCTCCAAGTCCAACCTCTAAAACAAAAGATTGATCCGCGAGCTAGTCTTTTCAAACTATTATCCTTTTTGATGGCCGTCGAGCGACTGGTTCGCCAATGATTCCTTGGTAAATCTCTCAGCTCCTAAGAATTTCGGAGGACGATGTTATCCGAAAACCGCCTGGGTATAAAACCGGTTAGTGAGCTGTTTTTAACAGCATAGCTACAGAACATTCTACTATACCGAACAAAATCTACATGCTCATCACTCCAGAGCTCCGCCCATAAGATGTTTCTCCAGGGTGGAACTTACGTTTTGCACGTGAAAATATAGACCTAGTTGGATCAAATCGAATTTATTCCTGTCGTCGTCAAACTTTCTATTTTGTTCACAATCTTCCGGTGAATCTATTTGTTTATTCATTGGCTGATTCGTGTTTCTACCTCAAAAGTTGTCGACAACAGTTACGCAGTTTAAAATAACAAGTGATGCCCCTCGGTAGTAAGTAAACTCGATGTCCTATAGTACTCGAAGCGCTGGGCTGATTTGCATGAGACTTGAGAAGCAGAGGTAAGTGATCATTGTTGGAAAGATGTGATCGAACGGAACAATGCATTGCATGCAGTAGGTGTCAGTGAAATCGGAAAATTAAAAATGGCAAAAGTATACCCTATATATTAAACTCCTTTTACCGGTAATACTGATGAAATTAGACTAACTAAACCCTTTCTGATACACCAGCGTAAACTGTTTTTGGGACGTGTGCTCTTGTTGGATGTAAGATGAATGACAAGGAAGGTTGGTGGTAGTGGCGAAGACTGCCCCCATGTTATCTGCCATGACGGGAACTTCCAGAACACTTTAAAACACCCGAAAATGCTGGTTGCTCTGGCTTGACTGGCGTGTTTTTGATCCCAAGCTGTCGTTGTGCCTGCAAGTCAGGAAATTTTCACTGAGCGTCTTTGATCAGATTCACAGACGACAAAGGGGGCATGCGAATAACCTGAACCGTAGTTGGAGACGTAGAATCACCAGACAGACGAGATGAGACAGACGACCGCGATTGCCGAACTGCCAGCCAGCCAAAAAATTCGTCCGGAACCACTGTAGGTTGACCGATTCTCAGATCAATGCAAATACCCTTACTGTAAAATTTAGCATCGAACCCCGATTAGGACAAGCTGACTGACAAATGGAACTGAAGTGTATCGAATGACCATTAGCTGGTCTTATCAAACTTACTTCTAATTTAATAACATGGATAGGCATCTTGGTGGAAGAAATTCCGCAGTGTAGTTCGGGTGTAGTGCAGTTTGAGTTAAGCATATAGGCAGGCATTGGTTTAGTTGAATCAACCTATCTAGGTGCAACTCATTTACATGAGCATCAGTCTAATCTGATACCCCGACTTGGGAACATTTTACCGCACAGAAGTAATTAGCTAGCTCCAGCCAAATATTGCCGGTTCCCCGTGTACTTTACCAGTCAAACTGCTTACCGTGCTCCTCAAAATACCTAGATCAGCGTAGGTAGAAATATGGTATAGCTAATAAGAAGAAGAAGAAACGATAGGTATGTACAGCAATCTCGAGTAAAGGTTTGCTGTCAGACTTACAGCCAGCTGATGGATCAAATGAGAACTTGTGATAACGAAGGAAATCTCTAAAGGCCACTGTACTCCACCCAACGGAGATGTAACTAGGAAGATTGTGGATAGTACTTTGTTGGCTAAACAAATATTGCTATATCTTAAAACAGATTTTTTTGTTGTATGCACATAATTGCATGCAACACCTGCTACTTCCTCCTAGACCACGATACTATTTCGCTTCAACATATAAAACTTTCCTTAGCTGCACATTAGAGGTTGAGAAATGCTTCTAGTCCAAGACAGGTACGGCAGTCATCTCAGGTCTGACAGATAAAATTGGTCGCAGCTAAACCTTATAATCTGCCGCTCTAGTGACAGAATTTCGAACGAACGAACGTTTCCGCTTCTGATCCGAAATACTAATTTTGGTATACCTATCGAGCGCACTCGGTTCACTACACTGAAGGCTTGAACTCTGCCCCTACCCCGATCTGACCGTAATTTGTGGAATTAAAAATTTCTGTTCAGTTAACAGAATAGCTCTTTTTTACACACATATGGCAGCTCTTGGATTTGTGGTTCTCGCTACAGCTGAAACAACTATTCTGAGAACAACGTTCTCCTGAAGCTGAATTCGCCTAATTCCGGCTTACTCTTGAGCAGGAACGCAGATCGTATGGGGTTAAAAACCACAAATTGATAGCATGTAACAGTGTCATGGACACGTTTTAGCCAAAGTTCTCAAAAAATTTGCCATAATAGGACCAAAGCGCTTGTTTCTAGTTTAATGTTTGGATGACAGGTAGTGTGTCATCAAATGGAGCTAGGTGTACCCAAAAGGAATTATGTGCAGCTTGACCACGAAAAGTTAGTTGAAGGAAAAAAGAAAACCTACTTGCTCATCGAGTAAACTGCACAATTGGCTAACTGTCTGAATCCCCATTTGGTGCCCAAAATAGAAGGGTACGTTTCCCAAGTAGATGCACACGTCAGGGGTCTTTGAAAGAGTGGAACGTTCCACGTCCACCCTGAACTCTGAGACTCACCTGACAAAATCTCCACTTTTCAAGAACTTAATTACGGTCTGTCATTGGTAAGCTAGATGAGTCTATAACCTGAGTATTCCATGTCACTTAGAACCACCGATATTTGGAACCTTTAGGTTACGTCGTCGATCGTGAAAGCGGAAAAATGTGATGCCTTGACACTTAATGTGCTGAATGTTCATAGTTGCTTATGGACGATGAGTACAGCTTATAAATGATTATAGGGGGAATAAATACATGACATGCCCCAGTGGCCCGCAAATGTGGTCTAATCACATGAAAACGACGCTGTGGACTTCGTATACCACGGGCATGTGAATTTCACCGACCGTCACAACATTCGCGTCAACATATGGATGTCTCGTTAACGTAACTGCGCTGCGTTTTCAGGGTGAAGCAGTAAGGAAAGACATCGCATGAAAGAGGTTAGGGGTCAATGTTAAATGCCACTAGTCGTGACAAAATGCAAATAGTATATTCGGTCGTTTTCATCCCTTGAACACTGTTAGCAGTTATTCGCGAAAACAATGCTCGCGAGCAGTTTTGTCACTGGATTAGTAGCGTTTCCGGATTGATAACGCTGCGACACATTCAGACACACATCCAAGGCGAGTCCATGAGCTGATGCTTTGTTCATCTGCAGTTCGTGCGGTGCGTCCCGCGGAATGTAGATGAGAAATCGATCATCCGGTCTCGGTGAAGATGTGAATCAAGATTGCTGGGGCAGTGGGTCAGACCAGTAACAGCCCGCGCAGGTCAAGTGGTGACATTAATGGAGGGTAGGGTTGTGGGTGTAGGACCTGTCAGTTTAGCTGCCGTCAGCATCACATTTGAATGTCAGTGGGTGTTTCAAACTCGAACTTGCGCATAATTTATCTGTTAGGATGTTTCAGTGCCGATTGCAGAGATATAGCTCGACCAAATTCTGCAACTTGATTCGTGACTAAGCAGGCCGCATTATTTATTGTTCAAATTATGTTGATGAATACGTTGGAAGGATTATAAGTAGTATGCGTTGGAAAAGCTTCCAGACTTGGTTACACCTTGCCAGTATTAGACGAAAACCTTGCGAAGTTTCTCGAAAGTAGCGGTTGCTGAAACAAATGAGACTACATCCCACCGAAGCAAAACGAGTGTGGATGAAATCGAGGAAAAAGGGCTTGACTTTCTACCATAGCAGAAATTTGACTACAGTAGACTGAAGTTGTTCGAGTTGTGAATGGTAATCGAATAAGATAAGAAGACTTAATAAATATGGTTCTTCGAGTATACGGCATATCAACCGACCATATCTACTAAACGGATGACATTCACGTTTGAGATTTCCATGCGCAACACAATAATTAAACATCCTGGTGAGTTAGAGAAACTGACAATACCACTAAATTTAGGAACCTTAAGACGTAGTGAAGTAGAGAGGAACCTGTGGGCTGCTGATGCCTGTCACAAAGCAGTAGATATTATCTTTCATAGTCAATGAATTACAGTCACCGACATACATCGCTTTCAGACGCTCCAATGAAACGCATGTGAGAATAGCTCTTCGGGAGGTCGTTGACACACCATAATGATCTCATATTATGTAAGCGCCTCTGACAAGTATGGGATCCAACTAAACCTTTGTATGAAACTTCAGTGATCTGAAGTTGTGCAAGTTAAACTGCTTTCGATTGCTATGATATGAGGTACAAGTGGCGGGAGAAATCAGCATACTGAAAAGTGAAATTTCGTTCACGAAATACAGACCCAGGGGTCACAAAAGGATGTGCGGCTGGTATGCTTTTTCGCGTACCAATTTGGTGTTCATGTGAGACTTACTTGAGTCCCGGATGAATCTCTGGTGGTGAACAGCAATTTGAAAAAATAACATTATAAACAGAAGATTCAGTTTGGATTGAGGTGAGCCTTTGTCAAATTTGTGAGTGTGTATTTAGAATTTCGTGCAATGTGGGTCCAAGTAGAACACAAGCTTGACAGGAACTGCGCCTGCTGAGTGCCAAGAACGACGAAATCGGTTGTGGCCTGCCGAGAAGTTTCCATAAATTATGTGAGTAGTGTATTAACTCTACAGAATTTCGATTAGCTCCAGGGTCGTTGTTACTGTCAGAATTAACTGTACAATGTTTAACATCTTTGGTTTCATGATCTTGGTATCTGTACAGTCGAACGACAGATCAACTCACTCTTTACCACTGGGGAAACAGACCGCACGTCAGTACCATCCTTCCCATACCCATACAGGAAGCATTGCCCGTATCGGGAATATCAAATTTTTCTCTGAAAATGGCTTATCGTAACTGGGGTGACCTTTGCCATCAGTTGGTATTTACAAGTGTTTTGTCACAGGGAAAGCCGCAGCATTATTGTGCTATTCATTTATGTCACCAGCTATCATAAATATGATTTGATTCAGCCCGATCACTCAATCAAAAATATTTATGAACATCTAGCTGTTGCATCGTGTATCAAAAGCAGACATCAGGATCAAGCGCCACACGACAATCCACTATTTGAGACGGACGTCTCTAAGTAACGGACTGCTTTCACAACCTGTTTTTTACAACTATTGGAGCCAAGCTAGCAAGCACAAATTACTCTACTAATCGCTAAAAACTCTCGTCTTCATACGAATTTAGTCTTGACGGAAGATTCAACTGAATCCATCCGAATTTCTCGTTTATACTGATCTCCTTCAACTGAATGCACTGCACCAGGCTACCTCATGTTTTAGGTGGCACAACATTCGAGATAGCACGATGTATTGTTCAGACGTAAGATGCCACTTATAAAATTGGCCAATTATCTTCGGCGGCCCACAACCGGTTTCGTCCTTCGTGAAGCCCCTAAGGTAGGCGCAGCCCCAAGTTTCCATCAGCATTATTTTATTTCTGAAGCCATATTGCACGAACTTCGACCAATACCTTCATTTGCACTCCAATTTGGATTTCACAGAGACATCGCAATGTATCACAATACACCACTAATCCATATTCGGGCCTCCGGCGACATATGCAAGTTCTTATTAATAATACGCCAAAGTGTCTCACACTCATTTTTATTGGATTTTCCCCATTTTTGGTACAAATATCCAGGGACGTTTGTGTTAAGTGGGTAAAAGAGGGCAAATTCCTTTCTCGAGTTAGTAGGATCACCCGCGGTCGATGGGACAACTTTGAATTACCTATAGATATCCATCGAACTAAGCATCAACACGGCGCAAAGTAACATTTTGGTGTATCTGATTTACACTTTCACATCACGTTAACAATAGTAGTGGACCCCAAATGAGGCCAACATGTAGGCGGCTTGTGTGTCGCTGAGTCCCATTCTCCGCGTTCATCTGAGTGGGTGAGCTTAAGTGAAAATATAATATTTAGAGCAGCTAATGGGAAGTCAGTGTATATTTGTGGTCTTCCTTACTGTAGTTCAAATCAATATGTTGATTCCACCCTAATTTATGCACGATGAGTGTCCCTAAAAGCTCAGGCACGAATTTTCACATTTTTTCCGTCCCTCGTGCAGAGTGCGACTGCAATCTACACTCAAGCGAATGTCGTTTCTCTAATGCACTCTACCTCATGTCGAACCGGGTCAGTGGGGGCGTCTGTGAGAACTGTCAGCATAACACAGCCGGACGCAACTGCCAACATTGCGCCGAAGGTTTTTATCGAGACTGGACGAAGCCCATCAGTCACGAACATGCCTGTCTTCGTGAGTCCCTAATTCTATTATTTTGTTTAACCGGTGTGCATTTCTACACCATATTGATCTCTACAAATCTTCCCGATAGTGCCCGACCAAATTTGTCTTGCCAGGCACTGAACGCGTGTTACAGAAAAGAGTTTATTGGGTACACCTGGGTGATACGACCTAGACACTAGTTTTTCCCAGAGCCTTAAGCCCCAAAATACTCTCTCCGTATACAACCGAACCCATTGTCACAAGGTAAAGCGCCAAAATGGACGTAATTTTCACCCTACCTACTGAATATTTCCATAACTCGACGTTCGGTAATCCGCACTTTGCATGTCCAACGATATTTAGCGCTCGCCAGATAAGCTGCTTCGCATAATCACATTTGACCAAATCTGAAAGAATGTCACACTTTCATCTCATGGACCCTCAGTTTGAATGGGCTTACAGTAGTGGACGTTGAGTAATTCGCACTCCAGGAACTGAAACATTGCCCCATCACTTATGCTTTGCGTCAAGATCTGTTTGAAGGAATCTCCAGATCACCCGGCCGAGTAACGCCCATGTGCTCAGACGAATATGAACCAATTGGTTGTCAACCGCACTCTTGCATGGAAGAGGGACTCCGATCCCGCTCTGGCACCCGGACAGATAATTATTCATGTTGTGACGCAAAATTGACAAGCTAATTATTCATTCCTTCTTTGTTTTTTTCCGAAAGTTCTCTGATAAACAGATTATGAAAGTGAATTATCTCAACAACATCAGATCTCAATTCTCATGCAGACGGATTTACAACCCCGCCCTATTTTATTAGTAGATGACGGCGGAAATGTTACCACATTTGAACAACCAGTGGTTTCATAACTGCAGTGGCGCTGCTTATTTTCCTTTCTCCTTTCAGTATTGACTACAGATTTCGATAGCCAGAACCGCCGCATGCACACATGCCATATGCGTTTGGAATCCTCAACCGTACTAACCTTACCAAGCACGATGAACAATAGCCACATTTGTAACTGGCACACCGGCGGCCCCTGTCCGGCGAAGCCAAAGGACACATAAAGGATACATTACTTATCTCTCATTTGGTCGGGATATTTGATTTCTATCTCCGGAAATGAAACATTTAAGCAGTTGGTTTCTCACACATACAATCTCAAAAGTAATCATCACAAGTTAAGACCCGCAAAGTAGCTACAACGTCTGAGAAAACTAGGTGGGCCACTTCCCAGTCCTCATTCCAGTGGTGTCCACAATGAAATGGTTACGTGTCTTTATGAGGATTAATATCTTTATGTGGGTGAGCTCATCTGGAACGGATTACATAATACTTGTACGACATGATGTAAAGTAACAGTAGGCCACTTCGCAGGAGCAGACCGGAATTGGTCACATGATCGCAGATAATATGTTGCTATCCACTAGGTCGGAACCTATGTGCATTAACTCTTATACATCGGGCTACTTTTAGCGTGCCGGTGCCATCCTATTGGATCCATCATTCGTCATGACTGTGATCGACGTAGTGGACAATGTCGATGCAAACAAGGAGTAACTGGAATCACATGCGATCGCTGTTTGGATGGATACCATCAGACCCGATCCTCAACTAATCCATGTACTAAAGGTAAGCTTCGTCAAGAAACATTTGATCTGGTAGTCTCTGTATGCTAGTGATCAGAAAAAAGCTTGAGAATTTGTTTGTTGGTTGGTCACTTTCGAAATGCAAATGCGAGTGATTATTCTTACTCAAATGAAGCTCTCCTCTACGATGTTGTCAAACTGAACGAGCTGCAAAAAGGTCGCCAGATGGTCAATTCAGTCAGACATTCAAAATATCGCGATGTGTTTTCTTGAAATATCATGCTACTAATGAGATTGTTGGAAATCTTCGGCAGTCTACTGTCGGTTTTGCAATTCTTATGTGGCCATAGCGTCCGAGTTTCCATATACCTTACATAGTTAGGTATCTCCATAGATATTAGATTCAGTTGAGCCAAGGCAATACCAATTTCATTTGCAAAGGAATGGTCCATTAGCTAAGTACAAGTTGATATTCAGTCGGAATATAATTTCGATGGAAACCAGGAAACTGCGCCTAACTGATGAATCCCAAGAAGGGCGAAACAGATGGTTGACTAGTAAAAAACCTTCAGCACCCGTATGTTGTCACAAAATAGCTTCTTGCGTCCTTTGCTGATGAACCAACATATAATTTAACACCTAGAAAAGGGACCGGATTCTAGTTTAAAGGCGCTGCCGCTGGGATCTGAAAATTATTCGTCGGGATGGGTATCCGTGATGTTAGCCACTCGGTTGCAGGATACATGGCGAGAATAAAAAACATTATCAAAAACGTGCTTTTGAACGATTTTAACCGTGAATATACTCTCGATTGCTGCGAATAACGTTTGTCCCCAAGTATGGCCAACACTTACGTGATCCGTGGTGGCTCTAGAGAAGAGAACAATTTTCCTACTGAATTAACCTTTCTCGTGTTCACTGGACGTTTATTTCACCGCTTCCTGAAGCGTGTCATGCAACAAAATACAATGCAGGGTACTCAAACATGGTGTTTCAAGCACACTGTGCAGCTCTTCAATAAAACATCATCTGTTCAGCTGTAATGAAAATCTTCGCAGAGTAGCCATTGAAACAGTTATTCCAATGTCATATCAGTGGTTTGAAATATGAGGTAAACCTCGTTCATACACAAGTTGGCCACAACACTTAATGATTCGGTCGCTTCATGCCAACAGCTTCAATTGTGCGTGAAAAGTGTCACCCCCAGCAAATCTCAGTGACTTTTCTATCGCATTGTGTAGCTTACTTGGTAGTAAAGTGATTTTAGCTTGAAAGCTGATGAGTTTTTTACACACTGAGAATTCGTATTTGGGAGAAATGCCACGAAAATCTGTTGTATTCAAAATGCGCCTTAGCTTAAATCTTCTTACAGAAAGAACAGACCGTGTATTGGTCGAAACAATTAAGATTAGGTGAATCCAGCCAATTTTTCGTGTTATCTGCTGACTAAACTTTTCTTTGAACCAAGTGGAATCGGTAACGACGGCTCTACTGTCGTTTCTAGTTCATTAACGTCTACCAAACAATACTGATTGAGCCCAAAAGTTCTTTTGCTACAAATAGATACATTCACTTATTATCAGTAACGATGAATGCCGCAGTGTTGTCCGAAAACCTGTTTATCCGAACAGTAAATGAAGCATTTTGCAGCTTTCGGAACTTTGATAATCACTGCAATCAATTCTTCTCGTTTTAAAGACTGCATGAAAGCAATTTAAGGTCCACTGAGTTGTGGAGCAAGCGATGTTCGCTCACTTGACTAAATGTGATAGGAAGACATTACACGCCATGTCACCCCGTTGGCCGCCACAGTGATAGACGCTTTTTAGCGGAATTTTGTTTCCAGCGCCTAAAATGAAACTGACCAACGAATTAGTCCAGTCCCAGCGTTTCACAGCTTATAGCGCACACCAGATTTTTCTTATCGCTAAATGATTGCCGCTGTCCCATATAGCGTTCAGGAGACTTTTTTGAATGGGGACTGATTATATCCTTCCATCGATTCTTGACATATCAACTAGTGATAGTACCCTTGCTAATTTCGAACTCATGTAAACATCTTGACAATGTTGATTTTTTACAAGAATGTTTTTCCCCGGAACCATTAAGTGATCGACAAAATACATGATGTAACTTGCTAAATACGCTAGGCTCTGTAAGCTTGACACTTTTGTAAAATGCACAACGAATGTGACACGATACAAGAGAATATTCGGGAACTAGAACGTAAACAAGCCCAGTAT
>NW_008751728.1:312764-355656 GCF_000715545.1 Opisthorchis viverrini
CTTCTTCGTTCTCATGACAACTAGATAGCTATAATACTCGATTTTTCGGACCTCTCCAGTCGTGTCACCCTCTCAGAACTTAATGGAAATCGGTTTAGTCAATACCGTCATCTGTGTTCATCACATCCTTCTGAGCAATTAGCGTGCCATTGAGTGTTCACGCTGGACACTAACGCATTATGGACCTAATCCGCTTATAAATTCTATGGTTACGCGGTCCTCACATAAGCACACGTTCAGTTTATCGTTATTGCGACCAAGCTGAGATAACAGCAGTTTCAGTTGGAAATGCGCAAGTCCTATGCGACGGTTGCCAGCATAAATGCTACCACTAATAACGCTGCAGAACGTTTGAAATCATCTTGATTACTTCAAACTCTTTTATCAATATGGCTAAGAATATAGACGGCATTTTTGGAGAGTTTGGGGGTATATAGTGGTTTTCATAAGATACAGAGGCAAACAAATTTTAAATGTTTGTTTTTTACAGTTATATTTACCTAGTTATAATCAGAATACATCAAAAAGAAGGTGGTTTCAGTTAAATACACAAAACAACAATGCTCTGGTAAAATGACAATAAATTTTCCATCGTTGTCCAGAGATTAAGCGGATGGATTTTAGATTGCCGCAAAGTGCTTGCTTTTTTACTTTTTAGTAGCTCAATGTTCAAAAAATGGAATGTTGACCGTGTATATTCGAATGAGGGAACACCAAACTAAACGTATTTTTGGTTGTATTTAGGGGGTCTGTAAATAACATCAATTTCAAAGCCCTTTCACTGGGACGCTGTGAAAGAGGACCTACTAACTGATCACGATCCATTTACAATTACGGACTTACACTATAATCAGAAGTCTGTTGACACCTGGTTTTGAGAATCAATGAATCCCACCAGCGGACAGCTACAGGAATACCTACAAGATTGTAGTAAGAGGCTTGCCTAGCTCACGAATGAGGCGATTTTGATACCACTAGTGCGGTGCATGTGTAAAAACTCAGCTGATTGTGACATTCAAATGGGGATTTTGAGCAGGTGCATGAGTATGAATTTCCTGTTTTTTCGGTACATGAAAAGTAACAGTGCGTCCCACTTCCAAAATCTTTGAGTGACTGCTGACCAGGTTGTCGTACTTAGTTAATATGAAATGAGGTGTTTTACTAGCATTTTATGCAAGAGTCCACAAGGGATTTCATTGATTTTAGACATTTGAATCACTTGGTTCATCTTATCCAATTCATTAAGGTGGGAGTACTACATCGGACAAGAGATCATTCTTTATTTTCATGCGTCCCGTAGAGCACATTTGAATTTGTAACAGTTACATGGGAAGCATTCCAAAGAGACCACCAGGGTTTCAAGCAGAGATAGCGAATTTGTGATTTCAACATTAGTATACTATGACTCAGAAACACTTGTCCGAAAAATTCTAGTTGAGTGGGCTGAATCGTAGGCGCCCCACTGGAAGATAGCCGTTTTCCAGTGATACGAGTGATCCGTCGAGTTACCTCGGTAGCACGCAATCGGATGAGCAAAGTGCCACTGCCAGATGCTCGGCTGCTGTTGAGCCCACGTTGAAGACTCTCGGTTACATTACGGGATGGTTTTGTGTCCTGTATCTGTGACAACGGATATGAAATTGAACTGATAAGTTACATGAGATGTAGGGATATCGAACTGTCATGTAACTCTGAAACCAGATTTTAACTTGTGGCGGTGTAATTGGCCGATTTATCACGAATTTGTATTGATTTTCGTTGACTGCCTATTTTGAAAGTTCTACGCAGCAAATCCACCAAAGAATGCTCTACGCAGTTTCTTGAATCAGGACTTAGATGCAACGAATATCTAGTGAAACGTCTGTCACCGATTTATACGTACGCGATGAGCTTCGAGATACTGACTGACCCTATTTAGGAAAATGTTACCAAAGTGATCATTATGACAGAACGCACTCCACCACAGGCATTTAGAAATCATATGTTGATTTATAGTAAGATACAATTGTGTGTATTTGGTACGCATCGGTTTGGTTGAAATTTTCTGGAAAACAATACGGCTCAAAGTGAAGTACGAAGAACTAGGGTGATAACAAAATCTGCAGTCTGCAGGTGTGCTGATTCTAAAACGGTTTTTAATGAACTTAAACCGTATTCAGCTGATCGCGAAAATCCTTGAAAAAATCTGCCAATGGTAGTCGAAACATTGGACTATAACATCTTATTCTACTACGCCGCATTTTGACTGAAAACTCTATAGTTTTTACATTCATTAATAGCGGTGGTCCGATTGGTTGAGTGAGCAATCTCAGCATTGAGTTGTCGCCCTAGTCAACAGGATTTTTGCTGGCAAGATACATTCCAGAACTGCAACACTGACAAGTTGTAGTGCCTCATAGCCACCCAGAAATACACTGCTAGTTGCAGGGTAATGTAAGTTTGCAAGGGATGCATCGGGCAGGTCAGTCGAGACCACGAGTTGTTCTTTGATATGCTGTACCTTGTAATCTAATGACGGCCTGTTGGCATACATTATACGTGGTGCACTACGCTCCTCAACAATGTGGGCCTGATATCCGATATACTTGTGCATTCTTCAGGATAGGAAAGTCAGTAATGGATGCACTTATACCGTTAATTTTTCAGATTTTGCACCACAGACAATGGCGCTGGCACACACACCCGGTAAGTAATTCCAAAAAAACGTGTTCCACGTATGATACTCTGCTGCGAATACCAAATTTGCCGCACTATATTTTGTTCATTTTTCCTCAAACCTCAGCGCCTTTTGGTGGCCGTTATTTTCAACCGCCACAACACGAAAAATGTTCTAACGTTAAAAGCCTATTTACTTTGGGTCGGATATTGTGTGGACAGTGTTCACAGTTACAAGACCATTACTGCTAGGTCACAGATATTTACAGCAATTGAATACACCCTCGTCTAAACAATCTTTCTGACATGATTATCGTCATTTATTCACACATCTTTGTCTGCGCTCACGCTTCTCAAGGTCCTGCGAGCCGGTTACACTAAGGACTTAGAACTTCGGGGCGATGGGAGAAAAGCGGCTTCTTAACCGTAAAAAAAGGCCTTAACATGCTCAATTAGCCAGAACAGTTGCTTCTGGTGGAATCTGTTGAAGAAGGCGTTTCTCAAATAATATGGAACTAATAATAATATGGAAATAATGTGAGGTACCTTACGAACTTCAGGTTGATTTCGGTTTACTGTAACCTACAAAATCAAACGCATTTTCTCTGGAAAGACAATTTATCGGTACCGATTTTTCCAGTCGCATACCCTTCTCAAAAGGATGGAATCTTCACAACATTACCGGAAGCTCAATTTCTCTCTGAATTGAATATTTTCTTCTCAACAAGAAAGCCGCAATAGACGCTGTCGTTGGCATTCATCCAGGTTAAAATTTTGGCTATCAGTTTAAATGACTGACGGCACTGAAGCGGCCGCCAACTTAAACTGTGAAATCGGAGGGGTCTGCACTGCAATGGACGTTATCTTATTTGACATCATTCAAAATACCACACAAGTGGGCTCTACTGTGCACAGTTCTGCTAAATAAGACGCGGCAAATCGTTCATATTTTCTCTTCACCTTGTCTTCATTAGTTACAGTTGTTATCATTACACTTCTGTTAGGTTTAGTTTAGTTGAGTGGATTTCATTTCTTTGCTAGGGTGATAGAATTTGATTATTCTCGGGGAATAGGCACCGTACTGCGGTCCAAGTATCCAACTCTGAAAGCAGATCTACATGGACGTTGATTACTTAGTGCCCACAGTCGCCTAGAGGTGGGAAATTTCTCCACAATTCGACAGTGTGTATTGTGATTGCTCGCAAGTAACCGATGCGGCAGAATTATGCATGAGCAAACTCACGATTCGAGTCTATCCGACTGCAACTTCACAAAGTTTGCAACACGATTTTGGTTGATCTTGAAATGCAGTCACACCCATCGAGGTAGCCATGGAAGCTGCTTTACTGTGAATGATTGACATAGTGAAGCAAGAATAAAGCGTCTTGCAGTATTCGCTACACAAGTCCTTAAATTACTCAGGTAATCGAAGGAGTGCTTTTCCAAAACCTTAGGTGAACAATGTGTTGTTTTCATAGTAAGGGCCTTGGTCCCTCGACATTTCTTGAGGACAGCAACAATCACAGAATTATTGATCGAACGGGAAATCGTTTTAAGTGCATCCAAGCAAACTCTAGCTTGATGAGCTTTTGTCTCCATATCATTTCACCCTTTTTGGCTACTACTAATATTACCCGGGACAAAAAAATATCATCGCGAATAACCTGGTATCTCTTTTAGATTCTGTTCCATGAAAGGAGTGTTGAGTTAACCATATACTCTCAGGGGATCCGAATCTTTCAGAATCCGAGTGACTTTAAGAATCTGACCAAAGTAATCGTTTCTGAACTGGTACGTAGTGTGGTGGGATTAGATGCAGTTGCCTTTTCGTTTTTTTCGTTTCAAAAATCATTCCGTTCATTTGCACCGAACGAGGCGTGTAATTGTGCTTGATTTTTCCTGAAGTAAATTATGTTGAGCTCTTTTTTCATTCGAAATCTTAAGACTCTACCCACCTACGCACAAAGTTGCTGGGGGCCCAGCTCTTTACAAAATAGTTCACAGAATTTTAAGTTGCAGGAATTGACTAGATACGACTTACAAGCATAAAGTAATACGCCTAATTTAGGGGGATGATGCCGGTTTTACGGAAGCTTCAGGGATAAGTTTCAACAAGTGTTTATTAGAAGAACCACTTAGATATGTAGTTCATTCGATGCTCTTGTGAGCTACTCGGTCGGATCAAGGGCTTATTTAAACGAACCATAAATTTGACAGAGTACGTGCTCCGATTGCGTTTTGTTCTCAGTCCCATACTGAGTCCCATTACGATAAACAGATGAAACATTCCTCCCCATTTATTCAATGCTATAAGAATATCGCAAGAATAAAAATGTCCTTTTACAAAAGAATTTCGTTTAAAGGATATAGTCTCAAATGGGAGGCCATCACACTATTTTCTCTTGAGTTGACGCCGGTGAATTTCTTCAAAATATTTCGACATCAATATTGGCCAGGAATGGTTAAACCTTCCATATTTATTCATCGCAAATCTCATGAATGTCAAGTGGCTAATGAGTGAACTCCAACGATAAACTTATCAGAGCCATCAAATTTTGACTTCATATTAGATTAGGCCAAGAGCACTTGACTAATTATGGTCCAGAGTATGTGCTGGTTATTCGGTCTAGGTTGAGTTCTTTCGACTGCTTTGTAAACGACCCATGGGATTATCTATTTAGGAGACTTTTGCTGAAAGTTTTCTTCACTAAGTTTTCGTCATGGTTTTTCACGAAAATCGAACGGCAAAAGCTGGCACTGTGTACACTAACCGGCCTAAAAACGGTTGTTTGTTTCTCTGCGGCAGTTGGTTGCACCTTTGTTGCGAACCGTAAAACGCAGGAGACACTATTGGCTCACAACGGCTGGCGTGCTATTAGTCGATGTGCTCTAATACCACAGGGATGCTGCGCACGATCTCTACTCAGGGGACTTGTGAAATGACCATAGGGTAACTGCTCTCAATGGATGATCTGTGCCATTCAGCAGGCAAGAAAAATCTTACTCCCAAACAGAAATAACGATACAAGTCAAATAGAATACTAGGTCATCAGAGGCATGAATAAGCCCTAAGCTCGTGGTCACATTCCACTACCGACCAGAAATGTTTCTTTTGTGAATACATGTACCATTCTGCTGTTTACCCACCC
Source organism: Opisthorchis viverrini (assembly GCF_000715545.1). Lineage (NCBI taxonomy): Eukaryota > Metazoa > Platyhelminthes > Trematoda > Opisthorchiida > Opisthorchiidae > Opisthorchis > Opisthorchis viverrini. The sequence continues at coordinate 318,569 of NW_008751728.1, forward strand.
CATCATTATTTACTACTCAAATATTTCAACAAATTGGATTGGATGATGTTCTCCGGAACATTACATCGGCTTTCTTGAAAAAAACACTTTGAAGTATTCCTTGAGTTGGAATGACTCCTTTGGAACTACCGTCACTAATTAAGCATCAACATTGTATCATAAATTACTGAAATGGCCAAACAGTTTCAATATGCAGCTGAATTATGCAGCTCAATTATTACACCCAAACCATTCTGCTGGGATTGATCACAAACAACAGCAGAGTGACGATGTAGCCCTGTACAAACTGCATCGTTTTATTTAGCAAAACTTACGTGATGAATGTGTGGGCGCTACGAATTTCAACGTCGAATAATGTATTCCAACGGAATTCACCTTTCGAACTGGACAACGGGACACCTGTTCATCTACAGGTAAAGGGATCAGCCGTGCACTGTACTCTTCGGCACGTCATGACTAGTGTAACAGTCTATTCTTTTCGTACTGGTGGATCGTGATGAATCGGGGGTGCCAAATATAGATATTGGGTCCCCAGTTAATTTTCCTTGAGGTAAGTCAACCGACTCTGTACGGTTAAATGTAGTCTGGCAGTCGGAAGTTGAAGAAACGCTGGATACTAAATTTCAACTATGATGGAACACAGTGAGCCACGACTCACTCGTTCACTGTCATGCTGATGCTGCCGTTTCCGTAAAGTGGCGCAATTGCGGGCAATACCACGGAATTTTTCCAGAAACTAAGGACTAACGTGATATCACAATCATTCTCTTTTACTGTTCTTAGTTTGCCGCCATCGGACATAGCTTTATATGTCAAACGTAGTCCCTCCGCTGGACGGATACGCACGGTTTTACAAGCATAAATAAATGCGAAGTATCCGTGTAAACCCGAAGAGGGAATATTGCCAGGAAAACTCATGGAAGCCAACTGACAGCCGTCAGCCGGCCTAAGCCTAACAGCGTCCATCGCAATCAAAAATGAGTTGGCGGTATCATCTGTTATGTCTAGAGCTTTTCCGGATAATACTGTACTCTCCCAAACACTACTGAACTGTTATATCCTCCGGCGACCGTCTGGTGCGAACCGGCGATACATTACATTAGGAACATTATTTCGTTGTTAGGGACCGGACAAACCTACTTCAACTAAGCCGTCAACTCTTTACGGCTGAGGAAGTACGAAGGTGCTGATGTCTCGTAGGTCCAATTCTGCTTACGCAGAAGTGTCCCCATTTTGAGGTTCGTGAATTGGATTCGTGAGTCGATTGCAAACACATAGTTACTGTTCTAGTACGAAATACAGGGAGCCTTAAAATGTGCCGTAATCATGTGTAAGATGCAGCTTTCGCCACCTCTTTCTGGGGCCTACTTCTCCATAATGTGATACCGAAATTGACGCTTTTGATGCTCACTTAAGGCCGATATGCTCAGCGTAGATTTCGTCTTTCTAAATCCAATCAGGCACTCGTAAACTGTCCACATAATGTTGGATTAGGAATCCGACATGATGTTGTGCGTCTTCCACTACCTCACCAGCGAAACTGGTTGTGGATCAAGACGCTCTTGGTTCAATAATTTTACCTGCTGAAGAACTTCTGACCGGTTAAACTCCATAATCAATCATTGGAATCGGTCGACGACTCCGATAGGGCGCTGAAAAAAATATCACTGACTCACTGTCTCATATAATAGCGAACAATAGGCATTACACAGCGATTTTATTTTCGTCATTGACTGGCATTTTCCAAACACGCCATTTTATTTTTCCGAGTACATCACTAGGCTTCTACATTCAAAACCTAAACTCCTTCTAGACCAATATGTTGGTACCAGGATGGTATAGATTCAAGCTCACATTTTTCACTAACGCTTGGTCGATTCTGGTCGATTTCTCGCAGAAACAGATTGATGGAAAGCTAAATTTTTGTCTATGTTTATATTCGAGGCGCAACAGGTGCTACTGATGCAACTGTTGCTGATGCGACGCCACCTTGGAGTCAGTCAGCAGTGAAGTGCAATATACGGATTTCCTAGTCGATCAGCATCCGACTGGATCGAAAGCCTTTCGAAGCAGATGGTCAGTTCTCCGTGAGACATCGCTTAGCGCCTCTATGCGTTCTGCAGTCTGATATATGCTGGGTAATACTGACACTAGAACGTAGACTTGATCCACATCGGTGTCAATACTAGAAACAAGAGAAACAAATCGATAAAGTCGAACAGTCCTTCCAGGACTGGAAGAATTGGTAAGGTTAAACAATTCGTTCGGTCAACCCAACTTCTGAAAGACCATTCAAACAAAAGCAACGATAGGTCGTTCGGCGAATGACCGCATTGACATTCTTTACCCATAAAAATTAATCCAGTTTTATTCTCCATCCGCTCCAAAATCCAGGCAGTTACCTCGGGTGGAATTCTTCTAAAATATCCTGGGATTACAGGTAGCTTATTGTGATTTACCTTACTTTTGAAAAAGGCCACTGTTGCTACAACCTCGTGGTCTTATGAGCAGTACTCGGAGTTCCACACTGGACGAGTTAACTGGGGTGCTTCATTTTTTTAGTCGTTGTCCAGCAAGTTTAGATAGACGGGGCTGAAACGGTGCGTAGACCTCCAATTCGGTCATTCACCAATCCATGAGTCAAGCCGCAAATATGGTTTCGCAAACTTCCTACATACGGTCGTCATAGGAGGTCACTGCATTGATTTGTTTTAAATGCTCCGATCTACACTGTGTGTTACTAACCAAATGTGTTTCTATTCACTGACAACCCAGGATGTATGAATCGTCTTCCTGTGGCATAGGCTGTCCGCGATAAACATCTTTGCAACAGATGTTTATAATGTTTACATATCTAATGACTTCTCAACGATTGTTTGTTTTCCTTAAAGTTCTAATTACTGGATAACATCCTGATTGGCATCCCACTGGCTGTAGCACCTGAAAGGGGGGCAACCCACTTCATACTTAATTCGACCAATAAAGCGATGCTGGCCAGCAGAGTTATCCGAAGTGTATAAAATATGGTGAATAGCTGTGCAACCAAGTGTATCTGGCGTTAAGCGCATCTGCTGCACTCATTACTAGTAGTTTGTTAGTTATGAAATTTACTGGATAGAGGACATGAAATTCTTACTGGCAATACAATATTCCCGTATTGTTGTGCAATGTTTCAACTACAGATTTGTTGATTTGTTCTATGTTCCCTGCTCATACTCGGCATGATCTCTGAAAGGTGACGATATAGAGAGAGAACAACCCTGCGTGGAGTGGGAAATTATCAGCTCAAGTAGTCCAAGCCTCACCAGATGTTCTTCCACAGCATTTTATTCAAATCCTCATACCTTCCATTTATTGGTACCTATTCGTCTGAGGAGGTTTTCTAGTAAAGTGGATTTAGACGTACGTCGCTTTGTTTACCATATTGGTTACAACCAACCACTTCTTGATCTGGCTGTCGGCGTAGTCGCTGCGATTCCGGAGAAGTGATGATACCCCTTGGTCTACAACTTAACGATGACCGCCCACAAATTCCTTTGTGATGGGTGTTTAGGCGGCTGTGGGGACGATAATGGAAAAGTGGTGAGAGAAGGGTAAATAAGTATGCTTTCTATTGCCGATTTTTATGGATTTATTATAACAGTGACTGAGATTAGCATTCGTACATCATCAGCATGTACCGTTATTGAAGTCTCTCCCAATTCGCGCATGCACCTTACCTTAATACTGTAGTGAACCAGATATTCACGGTATGTATTTATCACCAAGATGTTCTGAGGTTACCCATTTTTAATCCAAACTGAGATTGAAAAGCGTGAGCAGTAAAGAATATAGAAACTGGAGATGATTTGATCCTAGCAGGAACCTTACTCGGCTTTCGCGTTTACACCAGTGCACTCTTGAAGTAATGTAAAAACGGTCACAGCAGTAACCTGGCTGATTTTGATTGAAAATGGCGTTTGTGTGATGAGCTCCAAATAGAATAAAAGGAGCAGTTTGGAATTAGTGAATTTGTACAACATTGGGCCTACGGCGTAGGATTCAAAAAGCGACAAAACTGGCGTTCGACAGCCACCTTTTGAGTAGTGTCAGGCGGATATTAAAAGAGACTTCCTGTGCTCAGTAAAAATGACTGAGGCCCTACATAAGTTGTGACGTCCCAGTGGGGCCGGTCCGTTTTTTTAGATAGTAAGTCTTCATTGCCCACATATATTTGTCCTGACAAATGGCTTGCAATTAGACAGTACTCCATTTGTATGAAAGCAGCGGTGATTCTCGCGGAATACACTCACTAGCACAATAATTTGACTTTAGCGATAGACTCACCTGGATCCTATATTAAACACTGGTTTATGGTGTTATTCAACTGAATGTGCTAGACAGAGGCTTCTGTGTTTAATCGCATTTGCATTTCATCATGACTGACATTGACAGGAAACGAAGCCCTCATTTCCCTTAAAGAAACAGTAACCTCGCTAGTCTACAGTCACCTATCGCTATATTCTATACCGTTTTACCTTCTCCAGGTGTACAGTAAAACAGCTGCTAGGCTTATGTTCCGAATGTCTTCTTGTGGCTATTGTTTAGAATAAAGCAAGATCTGCTTTCGGACCAATTTTACCGTTTACTTTTTAAAGTACACCGGTGAAACTGAGCAAGATATTTCAAGGAAACTTTTCGGGTAAGACTGCTTTAGAAAACAGCATTCATCCGCCTGATACTGCTGCAGTACAGACTAAAAATAGAAACAACACACTGGATTTCCCTTATTGCCAATACATATCGGGACGTGTGATGAAGTTGCAGTACATAGCGCGGCACCAACTATAGAGAGGGATATCACGCTAACGAAGATAACCTTAGTTTCCGTCTTACATTCTTCGGGATCAAATGTTAACATTGTTGTATTCCGCTTTTCAGCTTAATTTAGAATAAGCAGTCAAGGTTTATTGCTAGATTTTCTAGCCGCAACTCAAAACTGGCTTTCCTCTGTTTTAGCTGCCCTGCAGTGCACCACTTGCAACATAAACAAAGAACGAATTCGTTTGAAAAAGTTTTGTCGAAAAGATGCAGGTATGTTAGCCATCAGACAAGGTCGTGCAGACTCTTTTTTTGATGTTGTTTAAAACATGGTTTCTTCTCGGCGTATATTGATCTCCGTAACCATGCTGGTTGGCATGTATTTAAATTCACACACTTAAAACTATTTTTCCCAATGAAAGTCCTATCGATTTTATCGCCTAAATCCGTCAGCTACCATGTTTTGTCCACCTAGATTTTCTGTGGAGTGGAATAATCATTAACACATCTAACTGAGGCACAAAAAATCTCTTATTTAACGTTTGTTATCGATCACGTGGCTGTTGATCTGTTCGCCGAGCTTGGCAATCGGCTTGCAAACATTTCGTCACCATACGAGTAGATATCATCAGTGCGCAGTTGGGTGAGTACTTTTTTGCCTGCGTGCGTTCATATAGCATTTGAAGACTATCCTTTATCTTCTAAAGTGATTGGCTACTTGGGGGTAATAAGTTTCGTGAATCTATTGGTCCGTTTGTGATCGTAGCTGTGTTGTGGTCTACGTTCGTTTGTGTTGATTAGTTATCCATATTTAATAGTTTGTTATCTGGTCTTGATTGGCATTGGGTGGTGGTAACGTTCTTCAATCGTCTGTGCCGAATAAAGAGTCTCATGTTTCCCCGTAAACAATACCTAAGACATCGCAGTGAATTCCTCAATGGACACCCTTTATAGACATGGTAAATATAATAAATAAAAGGTTCAGTCTCCCATGAACACCATCTAAAATTTGACGTGGAGGTTTGACGTCAAAGAAGTAAAATTTGGTTTTCAAGCAAACTATGTGACTGACAAAAATTCATGAGTTGTACCAGCGTGATAATTCTAAAATGGTTGAAACGGGGTAGTGCACAGCCAAATGTTTTGTGTAAAATTCGTAAGAAATTCATATGATTACAATAAAATTCTAATTTTCCATTCGGATTCGACCTAGTTGCTCTGGTTATTTGTGTTTCCCGGCGGTATGAAGAGATTTGGAAACTTCGGCGTAGGTCCCGTCTTGTAAGTAACTTCAGCCATTGCTGACAAACCGGGAAGCAATATCTATCTGTCTTATCCTTGATGGAAAATGCCATCAGTGTGGATCTCACAGAATGCTATGAAGATTCGTACTGACAAACTTTCGGCTGACAATTGACGAGGATAACTTTTGGCCACGAGTGGCTGGTCAGCTGTGTGGGTGATTCGCAGTTGGACAGGATGCGGCTGGTCAACACGTGACCACGGGATTTGAATAACGTGACTGAAGGATGAGTGGAATTATAATCAGCCTCAGAGTTACACTAAAAATTAGCCACTAGTGGCCGAGAACTATGGTCTCCAACTGATAGACCAGATTTTGTGGACTCAGATCTCTACTGAGGTTTGTGCGCTCTGTAGTCCCGGTGATCCCCAGAAGATGCTCAGTGCCTCCCGGATTTTTGGCTTTGAGTGACCTTACTTGCAGGCGCAAATCTCCATCGCTATTGTTGTGCCAAAATGTTCTTCTAATGAATATTGTTGGTCAGGGAGCACATGTTAACAGCTCCAAAATCATAGCTTACCAGGTACTTCACTTTACGTTAGACTAACGATCGCCTTGCCTATTTGATAGTATGCCGATCGCAGCATTGGGTTCTGTGAATCGAAGCATCAGGGGACCAATTTACCTCACATCTAGCGAGACGCATAAGTTATTGCGTTTTAACGGTTAACTGCACATGGATTCCGGCTTTGCGATGACACATTTCCAGCTTCTTAACTTGGTTCTCGTCAAGTGTCCCGTATTGGTTTGGACTGGCTTAGCATCAACACCTCAGGTATCTGAAGAAAATCCCATTCACACCCGAATTCGCCGTATCTACGGATCTCTGAAGGTTTACAAAGAATCGATCGCAGAGTAATCGGGGATAACATTTGTGATTCGTTGACCAGTTTCAATAGCTAGCAGCAGTATCTGGATATCCGTTTTCTGAACCTCTTTTGTAAAACTACAACTGTATTTCCCTTTTTATTATACGAAAATGATCACGGTGGTTTTTCATGTTTTTACAGTGCTGCAAGCTACCTTCAAGTCTCGTGAGTTACATGGGTCAATGGCACGATTCGAAATGCATATAAATCAAATATGGCGTCTCAACCTCGAGAAAGTTAGGGGCCCGCGCGGTTTGTTTTGGCCTGGCAAAGTTATTCACGAAGTTTCGGAATCAACCTCTGCAGGTTCTGACTTTAATGTACTGGAAGAAAGACCCAGAGACCTGGTACCAGTGTGGGTTCATCTGAATGATTTGAGATGCAAGTGTCCTGAAATGGAACTTGGAATATCGTATCTAATCGTGACAGACATTGAAGAATATGTTCACAAAAGCCGGAGGGAGGTTAGATTCACTCCAAAGACAGCGTTGTTGCCATGGCGACATAGCTGGGCGCGAAGGCTAACGAGATTTTACCGTCGGCAAAGTCGCGGTGCTTGTGATCGCTTCAAGGACCCAACAAAGCTAAACCACGATGAAGTACTCAGACATCCGGAAGCAAACCCACCTTGGTACTCAGCATATTCGAGTAGCTCTCATTACTCTCCAAACGTGAGTCCAGGTGTGCAGCCTTCGGAAGACAGGGTCTACCAAACCTCACCATACGCTCACCGGCAACCATGGCCCTATTCTACATAGGAGCTACACCGAACATCCTGTACAATATTTTCCATAACCCTTTCGAAACTGAGCACTACTGTCAAAAATCATTTTGTAGACAGTCCATGACAAACTGGATAATAGCAGCTTCCTCCTATCAACCGGCACTCATTATTTGGTTACATCCAACAATTTGTCCACCTGTGTTAAATTTCAACGAACTTGCATGTACCAACGTGTTCTTTACATTTTGCGTTTCATCCAGAACATTTTCAGAGTCCTAATAATTTATATATCTTACGTAAAAATTCGAATCCGCATTACTACTATTTGGTTTATCTGAGGTAACAGCATTCGTCGTTTGGATAAACATGGCGCCAAACAGGTTGATTTATATGGATATTAACAACAAATTTCATAGGTTGTTTGCAGGAAGAACGCTAGTTCAAAACCCTATGCAGAAGATGCGTTATCTCATCACAGCAAGTACTGTCTGTCATCGACTAAGTAGCACAAATAAGAAACCAGACATCTCACAGATATCTATAATTAATCTTAATGCTCACTCCCTTTGCACTTTGGGATTTGTCAAAAGCGTTGCTAGTTTCGTCGTCTACAACATCAAACATTATCAATGATTTATTGCTTATGATTTCCATTCTGATACAATGCAGTCGGATTTAAAATACTTGCTATTACGATAGGTCTTCGCTACTCCCTCTCGTGCTGTCCTCCTGACCTCCAACATCGTACCGTACTCCCGCGAGCCTTAGCGTTTCTTATTTTTGCTACGATTGAAATATTCATAAATGACAAGCAGCGAAAAATGGAACCAACTGGGAAAAGGCTATCAAAGATGCAGTTCTCAACATAACACATGGATAGTGCATTTTAATTTATTTAATTATTATCAATAAAAGGATGGCAACATCGCTCGAACAGATTCCTCTACGCCATACGGTCACCTCATTAAGAGTGTTTCTCCTTTCAGTTGCAAATAGATTGCTCCCACCAGAAGGTAAGAGTCCTAATGAATTATAGATTTACAGATAAGTAATGGACATATCCTCTTGATAGACGTATAAACTCAAAAGATCAATTGTGCCTTTTCCACTCGGCTAACGGACTTTAAGTGTCCCTTGAACGATTACAATTGAAGCCAAGTCAACCGCAACATATGCTCAATAGTTCAACAAAATTGAACCTCAGAAAACTGAGGTACATTGACGCTTCAGCAATGTTAACCTGATTTTGCGTCATTCGAATCCAAAGAGCTATTTCAGTATTTGTTAGCCACACACGACTAGGAACCAAAAAGGAAGCCAGCTATCTGGCTAAGATGTGTTCCGACATCATAACAACATGCGACTGGTTGAAAGCCACGTATAGATGATGGGACACGTTTTGTTGCCTAGTCTGTCTTTCCAGATTAAGTAGCTATTATACACGTGGCAGACGCGGTAAATGTCCAACGATCCCACCTCGTCAAACTACAGTTCAGGCTAAATCAAGTCAAGCCAATAATAACTTCCAGCATGATTGGAAAATGTAGCTGTGCTAGAGATATCATTTGTCTTTTGGACAGTCGGTACCTAAATCCAGGCAAACGGAAAGCAGCAGTGCTGTCGTGATGTTTCCTCGCAGAGGATATTTACGCCAGTGTTAGAACCACACAGTTGCTTCTGTGCATTATTCGGGAGTCCTTTTTCCGAATTGGAGATTGGAATGAAAAACCACACCTTAACCTTGTCAATCGGGGTGTATAATTTCGGCCTATTTCCTATCAACCCCTGGGGAAGCGTTAGATGCTGGCGCAAAAAGTCCTGTGTTATTAACGAATAAAAGAACTAATACGTTGGTCACACAGCATTTCAAAGGCTGTTTCATTGGTGTTCTCTTCATAATCAAAGGATTCGTGCTCCTTTGCTAGAGTTTGCGCTTAGTAACCTTTTTGTCGGTGTGACAAGCACGGTACGGTAGCACGTTGGAACTGCGTGGGATGTAAAATATCACTTGATCTGTAGCTCAGTGGTAGGCGGGGAAAGTATTTTGGTATATATTTAACAACGCAACAAATTTTATGCCTCAAGTAATTCCCTTATACAAACCCACTTTGGGCGTGGTTATTACCGAGCATCCAACTGATTGCTTTGCCTTATTATGTATATCCGTTGTTTCTTATTGAAGTGATTTTGAAGCTTCAACAAAAAGTTTAAACAGCTTTTCAGTTAACCATTCTGTATACACGCTTGTTTTGTTGCCCAATGTGACCAGAGTTAGGGATAAGCGAACGTATTCTATGGCATTTTGTTGTTGAAAATGAACGGTCAGATTCCTGGCGCATCAGGTGAACAAGGTACACTTACTGTGATATACGTGCACCATCCAGAAATAACACGGTATCTTGTGTGTTTAGTGAGTTTGATGAACACAGATTTACATAGTTGTTCCACTGGATCAGCTTCACGTGTGATTCTTATTGGTTGGAGGTCACTGGCTCCTAGAGGCGTACTACCCTCGAGTATACTGGCGAGTGAAACATTGGGCGGCCTTTGTGCAGCACGTTCAACCGAACGCAAAACATCATAAGGAAACTCTCCAACAATTCAGCTGAGCCACCCGTTCGAACCGGGTAGGTTTTCAAATGAGTGTATTTCGAGAATAAAGTCCAATTTTGGATCAAGTAGAGCATATGGTTGATGGAAAATCGGGTGCTGCATCTAGGTGATGAGCCCAAGGGCGAACGAAACTGATCGTGGCACGTTGAAGAGTTTCAGCATACTTATGGAAAATGTATTCATCTGACTGACGATAACCTCACTTTACATACTTAACCGAGACGAGCCTGACTTCTGAGCCGACATTCCCTGCTACCTCAGCCCATATCAACATACACACCAGATAGCCCTATTTCACATGGAGTTATCACAGGACTTATGGCGCCAAAGTAGGGTTGTAGACTGCACAAGGGATTGAACTAGCAAACACTGTCACTCCAATGCAACAAGGGAGCAACTTTCCTGTGCTATCCATCTGATGATGCAAATAGTGTGGATCAGGTACGGAAACTCACGCATCTGTGATGTACTAATAGCATAGTTTGGTTATATTCTGATAGGCTTATCTAGACTCAGTCACATTCGGCTGGATCGAGCCATAGATCAAGAATCACATCTAAGATCAAGTTCTCTTTCTGTCCTACCGGTCGGTGGACAAGTGGTTAGGGGGATAGCTTAAAATGGTTAATCAAAGGACAATCTGTCAGACCGCTGTACATCAAATTGCTAGGTCTTAGTAAAGATGGGAGCGCTCGTGTATCCGAGTTTTTGGCACCACATCACACCCTTAGTTTGCTCAGTCTCAGAGATATTTAGTTGGTTGTTCGTGAAGACCTGTTAGACAGAAATCTGTCCCTGTCCAAATGATCATATACTGACGTCAAGTAGAGGTAGTGTGTGTCATTTTCAAAAGTGTTGGAGTAACTGTTAGTTGACCAGATTAGCCAAATGAGCGCCGGGAGTGCATCGAACTCTAACGAGCCAATACGGAATGCAAGGTCTTAATGTACGAAATCGGGACTTTCGAATAGGCAAGGTGGCGTTGTGTATCAAACAATTTCATACTCTCAACAGAATAGCATGTTAACTTCCTTAAATAAGTTAAAAAGCTCAACCGCACCCTAATTTGACCTATACGAACCTTGGGTATTAGTGCTAATGACCTGCATCAATCACATGCATGTAATAGCGCTCATCGAGAAAACCTATTTCTCAACTTGTAATCACTGAGGCTAGAACTAGAATATTCCGAAAAATCAATGGGAAATTAATGCTGTGAATGAAGACAATCTGTATATCTCAGCCTACTGGCCAAGAGTGAATTCTTCGAGAGTGCAAAACCTAGCAACAAATTATAAGGAGCTCAGAAAAAATGATTCGCAGGATGTGTGGAACCCGAGGCACCAGAGGGCACATAACCACTTGATGTGAACCCCGTGACTGAATGATAGGTGGCGTTTTATCTTGTCTAAACGTGAGTTAATAACCTGCTGCTACCCTGACCGTGGCAGGACGGTTTGGTCTTCAAACACTAACCCGGAGGTACCGAGTTCGGACCACCCTGCAGATAAGTAAGATGAACACTGCTGACAACCCACAGTATGGAAGAAATGGCAGCATATGCTCTTGAGTCTCACAGCACAGATTGACTTCACTTACAGGACGCTTTTTCCGATGTATAGGTATCTAATCGGGGCAGTTATTGGGTGGCTCTAATCGCGCATCAGGGTGGTTATCATATGCAGGTCATAGAGTGATGTGCTATGAAGGCTTCGTCATCCTACAAATGTTGCTTTGGAAAACAGCACTCAAAACCTCATAAGTTGAAGAGTATGTCCTTAAAGACTGCTTATCATAAAATTTACAATCACCTTTGAGGCACCCAGAAGGCACACAACGTTTAACTCTGTGCAGGAAATGTGCACAACCTTATTGAGACCTATCCAGAAAGCCGTGAAAGAGCCTCTCGCATGCCTGTCGTTGATGTATACATCATCATCATCCTGTATTTCTCATTCTTCTCTATTCATTTTTTTGACGAACCTACATCAGCGGCACTCAGGTCTTGCGATTGTTTCACCGTGTTTTTTTATGGGTTCAGGTTTGTAGCAGTTTTCAGGACAGTATTTTTTCACGGATCCTGAAGGGAAGCAACGGGCTATTTAGGTAAATAATATGGGTCTGGGAATTACCGTGTTTAGCCTTCATGCTTGCCTACTATCTCCACAGTGAAAATCGAAAGTACCAACTAAATGGTGGAAATCAACGGGGCCTCCCTGTGTGGTACAGCGACTTATGTTTATCTACCACCAAAATGGAATAGCGAACTATACAGACTTCAGTCGCAACTTGGAATATCATGAATCCCCTCATTATCTACCACACCATGTCAGCAGCAAACCGAAAAGACGGCACATTGCTGTCATCCCGAAGCTGTGCTTACAAATAAATTTCGGTCACACAAGAGTTCTCATTTCTGCTAGTTTGTTTCAAAGCTGGTGGACCTCGGTGGACAGTTTGAAAGCGCCTGATACTCAAAAGCAAAATGGAAGCATTTTTGTATAAGATATGTTGCTCACAGCAACTTCAACTTTGCTGCGCCCCCCAAATAACTGGAATACTATTGGTTTTTTACTTATATCCTTTATAGGGGATTTGGGGGACAAGTTGTTCAGTGTATGTCATGTCATTCTGGTATCCCGATGGCTACTTTCAGTTTATATGTCTAACAACGATAACCAAGATTCATGTTTCATCCTCAAATCACTTCACCAAATTCCTTTCTCCCCTATCTAGGGCACAACTGATCGATGAGTACTAAGCTTGTAAGTGGTGAAGCGGTGAGTGGTTTTAAGTGTCACTAGTGGGATTCATAAACTGCGAATTTTAAGCACAGCTCTGAAGCAGTTACCGGTTTGCTGAACGAACTGGCCTTACTAACTGTCCGCATCTTTCCAGTGCACAAAGAAATCCCTCAGGAATTTAAAATTATTCATCTGTACTGTGCAACACAGCTCCTATTGGTGTGACGAAATTTCGAGTGTTTTAAATTGAACGGGATGGAGGAGGATGAAGGCGGACTTTGTATCACTTCACCCACCATCGTAAGTCAAGTCAGCGGAAGTGATTAATTGAGAGGCTCTATGAAGATAAGAAGTTAGCGGCGTGAAGGCCTCAACCAAGGGCACCTCAACAGGTACACAACACGAAGCATCGAATTATCGACTTTCTGGAGTAATCGTCTGGCGTCCACCGATTATACTACCCTTAAGTTTACGCCCTAAGTCTGATGTGACGACGTGCATAGACGGTAAATTATTAGGCATACAGAATACCGAATTTTAACGCCTTCTAATTTTCGATGTGAAGGCCACGAGGTTCATCACCTTTGATCTTTTTCTCATCTGCTGACCCTTCCAGCTGGTTGACGAAGCACGGCGCTGAACTACTGAGCAAAAGTCCCACTTTGCAGACAAACAGCTGCAAACTCGATAGGCTTCGTTAAGTCAGATCACATCGAGTAATCCATATTTGTCTATTGTTCTTTGAATCACTGGTACGATGGGCATCAGTGGATTTGCGTGAGAAGATGAGTCAATGTACCATCCTAGAAAACGTATACTTCTCCGACTAAGCACTTCCTCTTGTTTTCTATTCGTGACGCGCTAAAAATTAAGTTGCTCGTAGAATTCCAGGAACGATTTTTAATGAGAAAGGGAAGGACTGGATTTTTCAAGTGCATGTCTGAGGGAAACGAAAAACGAACAAGAATATACCAAGTGTCATGGGAGAGTTTTATGGACCACATATTCCGCCAGGATTTTTGACTATATGAAATGATATATTGGCGTTTGCCACACACACACACACGTAATATCTTCAGATTTGGTGGTCCTTGGCTCGTTCGCTGAAATGGGCAATTTGATTGCAAACGTTTCATAACAATCGAGGTGACATCATCAGTGCGTTATTGTGGAGCGTAGTAGTGCGTAGTGGTGGGTTGGTGGTTGTGCGATGGGTAGTATTGCGCGTATGTTAATAAACGTGCTGCTAGCAGGGGATGACCTTTGGTCGCGATTAGTTGTTCGGTCGGGTGATTCCATTGGTTGCTCCGTTGTCCTATCAAGAGAAGCTTGAAGACGAAGACACCCCAACCACGGCAACAGCAAGAACAAGCCACCAGACGGGTAGTCCTGCCTTACATCAAGAATATATCAGAACTCGCGACCAGATTATTGGCTCAAAAAGGAATATTTGTGGCCCACAAACCGAATGCCACCCTGAGGAAATTAATCTCTAGACCGAAGGACAACCCGGACAAAACCAAGAACAACAATGTGATATACCAACTCAACTGCAACAACTGCAACAAATTCTACGTCGGACAAACTGGTAGGAGACTATGCACACGAATAAAGGAACACAACGCGGCCGTCAGGAGACATGACCCACTGTCCTTGATATCCATACACGAGGACCAAGAAGGCCACAAATTCAACTTGGAAAACGCAGAAATTTTGGCATACGGACGCACGAGGCACGGAAGAGAATTTCTGGAAGCATGGTACTCGACGGCAAATTCGATCAACCGGTGCATCGAACTGGACCCAATTTACGCACCCCTACGTGCAAAAGACCAACAACTCAACCGGAAAACTCAAGGAAGACCGAATATTGGATTCACAAACAACGAAACAAGGAACTCCTTGGAGGCAAATCAATAAAGGTCACAACCCAGGACTGGAAGGGACAAAGGTCAATCTAGCTTCGACCAGATTACGACGGAGGGGATGCCAAGCTCAAAGGTCACGTGGGCATCGGCGAATGGGGATACAGGACAACGGAGCAACCAATGGAATCACCCGACCGAACAACCAATCGCGACCAAAGGTCATCCCCTGCTAGCAGCATGCATATTAACACACGCACAACACTACCCAACGCACAATCACCAACCCACCGCTATGCACTACTACGCTCCACAATAACGCACTGATGATGTCACCTCGATTGTGATGAAACGTTTGCAATCTAAATT
This sequence comes from Opisthorchis viverrini, assembly GCF_000715545.1. Taxonomy (NCBI): domain Eukaryota; kingdom Metazoa; phylum Platyhelminthes; class Trematoda; order Opisthorchiida; family Opisthorchiidae; genus Opisthorchis; species Opisthorchis viverrini. The sequence continues at coordinate 333,856 of NW_008751728.1, forward strand.
GCCCAGCTCAGCGAACAAGCCAACGACCACCATCTACGATACCTGAGCTACCATCATTTTCCTCTATAAAAGGTCTTCAGATTTATTCAGCAGTTCAGCTTTTCCCGAACCATGTGTCAAAGTTTGTTTTGTTGAAATTCGATGTACGGTGCGCATTGACTAGTCATCAATCCATTTAATAACGATTGAGGTGCTAGAACAGAATCCTCTACAATCTGAAATTTAATTCACGCTTAGACGATTGCTGTTAGTACTACACGTTCTAACCCAAAACATCACATTAAGCACAACACGTGACAACCATGGGTCATCCTAACTTCATTTCTGACCTTTTAATTTTGAACCACATTTTGACCTTTATATTTTAGTAAGGTAACAGCCCGCTGCCCGTTTACCGGTCGATTTTATCTTGAGATTTATTCCGCCATTTTATGGCTCTGAGGATTCGCCTAAAAAACTACCTTTCATAGACATAGTTCTTGTCATAGCACTTTGTACAATCAAGTTTTTTTCATTTAATATAACATGGTATGATTGTACTAAGTCTCTTGAAGTATCAGTTCCGGTAAATTGGGTGTCAAAGCATCACTAGTTTCCTTCAATGCACCACATTCCGCCGGTGAACATTCATATGACATCTAGTAAGCCGAATTTATTGGAATTTCTCCTGTTGAGATTTATACTCTGTAATCTACATGCGAACCCGGAGCTTGGATTATGTAACCCGTTATCACTTGTTGCACCTTTCTGAATCATTCAGAGTATACACTTACATTCGGTTTAAAAGGAAGGTCTACCCTAAGGATTCAATGAAAAGATGTAGCTTTTTTTCAGCTGCAGCCTAGCACAGACACAAAATGTTCCTAATTCAACGATACCACCATCCTATAGAAGTATTGTATGGGCTCATCACTTTCTCATTCAGGAGTGGCAAATAGACATCTTACATTGTAAGAGATCAATTCAAAAGTACAAACGAAAATACTACATCTGGGCGACACAACACATGATCTGCTTTTTATAAGTCTGTAACTACTGACCGGCGATTAAGTAGTGATGAAACTGGCTTTCAGTACGGAAAACTCATCATCCNAACTCATCCTCCAAATCGGAAGAGAATGAAGGCATTTTTAAGTATTCAGCAACATTTTTATTAACTAATACGAAAGTTGGACAGACCATTTCGTGACTTTTAGATAGGCGCGCAAAGATCTACCATTTTGTTAGAGAATATTGCCGAAACCGTCGCATCAACTGCATTTGACGTTTGTGAGCTATTTCATTCCTTTGAATGAAAATCAGAACCTAGCGAACTCTGGTTAATTTGCTTTCCAGTGGACCCTCATATAATAATGATTCTCATACGGATCACCGGGACACAGTCCTCACCCCTGTCACACTTCTGGTGGTGACCGCCACTGTACCGATAATTTTGAGGTCCGTGACTAGACACTGTGTGATTCATAGGGAAAACTTGTATATGCACAATGCCTTTGTTCTGACTGACAAACATCCATCATGAAATGCATCACCTGGCTTCTTTATAATTCTTGATGGCTCCAGGTACTTCAAGAACACATCGGAGCACTTTATATCCATGTTCACTATCATTCTGAGATTCATGCACAATGAACAATAAGTTGGCGCCAGCAGAATAGCGTTTGAAACCTACGAGTACAATAGCAAATAAAACATTTTCTTCTTCATAAGGATGTTAAAAACACCCCAAAGTGAAAGTCTGATGAAACTACTTATTACGTAACTTCGATTTTAGGAAAAGTCCAAGACTTCATTAAAACCATTGTTTCGGGATATATAAAACTAATCTTGTGTCCTAGAAAAAATGGGCGACTTTTATGGCCTTACTCTAAGTTATGGGATTACAATGTGGTGAAACGTTCCAGTGAAACTTCACCTGGGATGACTATTTGGCTACCGAAAGATGATTAAAAGATGCCATGGGAAAATTCCTTGTCGCTTGCTGTAGTTTTGGGCTACATTATGTTATATAACAAAACCAGTGACGTGCCTAAGACGAATTCGTAGTTTTCCACCTAGAGAGGGCACAGTTTTGAACGAAAATTTTCATCTAGAAATGTTGATGAATAGTCTGAATGACATGGTCAAAGTTAAACATTTCTGGTCAAACAATAGATAACGTGTGTTTAAAGCAAATGAAGGCAAACTTGGCTGATCTCCAGATCAACTCGTGATGTTTAGCCTCCAAGGTCAACTGAGCCACGTCCGTACACTTCGCCTAAAGCTCATTAACAGAACCGCCCTCTGAGGTCTATTTTTTACGTGTACATCCCACCTCATTACAGTGGTACGACGGTTCCTTAAATCAATAATGTCCAGTGACCGATTCCAGTCAGAGGGTTGTAAAATCTACATCTCCGGTGCAGTCACTGGTAAACAGCATAAAAAGTCGACCGTGGTGCCATGAGTTGTCAACTCGAGCCAAAGTATTTCGATTCTTTAATAAATAAAACCGAAGTCTCCCACATTTCACTCATCGAAAATGAGTAATATCACTGCTACCCAAATGACTTTTCCAACCGGAATGAACTTTTCTTGACAAGTCAACACCTCAGCTGATTTTACCTCAGTAGGAGAAACCCATAATTATTCTCACTTCAGAGCTGTTCATCTTGGACTGAATTACGACGGTACAGGGAAAATAGAGAAAACCTAGAAAGCACTATAGCACCGTAGATAGTCTCTTGTCTAGTCGGCAGTTTCTCAGTTCTGTACCCAAACATACTTATCTTTAATCCAGTATAAATCTACATTGTGATCCTTATGTACACCTACAAGCGATAAAAAAGTGGGATTCGTGATTATCAGTGCCAACTCCAACCCGGAACCCCCCAGCCCGGGGTGCTGTAGTTAGTTATCTTCGGATGTCCAAGTTGAAGGCAACTCCGGGAAAGCTACTAATGAATTAACTATGCTCGTCAAAACTGCTCAGGTCCACGTTTTTTTGGTCATACAGCGCAGCCCCGTCCATCTGAATGGTACAGTTTCCATCCACAGATCCCCTTCACAATGTTTACTTAAATTTCACTGCTAAAAACCGCCACTTCTTGGAGTGCTTTTTCGACCGCCGTCTCAACACCAACGACCGGTATAGTTTTCAGGTCCGAAAAAATGTTAGATTTCTTTATTTGTTGACACCAGTCATTACCATTCTCCTCACTCCTCTTTTCTCTTGCTTGAAGATTTGCGGTGCCTACGCCCGGTCCTTCGAAACATACACTATTGCAGACGCCTTTGAGCTGTACCAGTTCATTGCCAACGTATCATGACGTCACATGGGACGCTTCGGTACGAATGTATTTGCGTGATCGACTTATCCCCCAAAATGATTGTGGTGTTCAGTCTTCCACTGGAATAGTGATTTGACAACACTTTCTGTAATGTGTATTTACGTCGAAATGAATCAAACGGGGTGTGCATTAATACCCTTATCTAATAGACCATTGTTCTAACTACTTTAAGAGGTACCTGAACGAGATCGTCCAACTTAAAACTAGGTAGTTTACAAGCAACAATGAAGTGGCCTTCCGAAAGTTTCTCACAGGGTTAGTCCACATAACTTGAACCATAAAAAAAAACACTTCCGTCGCTATGGCAACTTAATTTGAGTCCCGGTTACTATGTGAAGGCTGATAGTTTTTACATTGATCTTGCAGTTATGTAGTGATCTGAAACGTTTGCATGATTTAATCCATGCAGCGAATTTGCCAAAAAAATTTGGCTACTTAAGAACACGAAAAATGAAGTTCCCGAATTTTTACGGTCCATTTAAGAGCCTCAAACCAGCATAACATAGATTCCAAAGTGCCACGAACAGCGATTGCCGGTACGTCCCGTTTCTACAGTAACGGACGGCCAATGGTCACTTGGAGTTTTGTCTATTGGCCATGTTATTTAATGGCCAACGATGGAGGGCTGTAAGGCGGAGCCTCATGCGGCCGAGCTTCATACATTCTCGTGAAACGTTCCGCAGAGGACGAATGGCGTATCTGGTTATTTTTCCTTCATTATTCATACCTCATGCCTGGGTCTTATAGAATCTAGGTTCCCGTTTGATCTACATCTATGCAACGTTTGCGGTAATCCGTGAGTTTCTATAAGACGACAATGTCAAGCCTGACAACATAGAGTGGGACTAAAACTCATGGAAACTAGAGAAGTTCAGCACTCCAGCCTAGAATTCCAACTCCTTCAACATTGCTCTAATGTGTATTAAAATCCACAAATTCAGAATCTAGCTGCTAATGGTTTTTAAAACAGAACTGCGCCTATTTGTGGTGGCTTGTATCTTGGAGAATTCGAAGATTCGGAAATTCGCTTCGTCTATAGCTGGACAGTAAATGAACCGAGACCCGGATTATGACCATGGGCCATTTACTTTACCAAAGATGAATAATTATCTCGAGTTGTGGATTCAGGATTTTCTGACTCATTATACGCATACTACACTCCTAGAGCTTATGAAATCAGTATCTTTGCGCTCCCGTCCAAAGGCACGTGCATAAAACAGTTGATCGTGGATGCACATCTTTATGACTTATAATTGCATCGATAGTGTATTTGGAAAATCGTGCTCAGTATCAAATTCTTCGGAATGCGAGTTCAAGTTCAATTAACTTTGGCAACCTAGCTCTCTCTGGATACCGCAGAACCAATCCCGTTAGGGTGACCCCGGCATCTCTCAGTTCAAAACGATAGCGATCACCGTCTTCTCCCCCAAATTGAACTGAATTAAGGAGATGCAATAAAATGAATGAGTAAAGGAAACACCGTGCTAATACGACAAACTGTTATCAATGCCTTTCTCGGTTGATTGTCCAGGATTTTGGTTATTATTTCAAAATATAATATTGTTGGAAGTACAGCGCAACTTTTTAGCGTTTCAATGACAGCAATACTCCTTAAACTGAATTTCCACTGAAGCACTCATTATGGCGCCGCATCGGTAACAGGAAGGCGGTTCGAGATATGATCGAGTTGTGTGTCACAGATCGTCGTAATAGAAATGTCCCAACGCATTGTGTGATTCAAACGTGTTTTATCGGCCGGAAGGACATAGAGCTTTCATCTGTGGAAATGGCCCGGGCGCCAAAATGTTAGTTCATACAACTGAAAATTCAGAACGCTGTGAACAGAAAAGTCCTTTCGGTCCAAAATCCAAATAGGTTTGAGAAAATACCAAATCATCAAGAACCTAACCAGATGATTTCAGGATTGAGATGATATCATCAGAGGACAGGTAGCCGCAAAGAAGAACGGAAAATGCTATGTGTTCCTGGCGATAGAGCCAACCAGATACAAAAGCCACCTCTATCAAATTCAAGTTAGTTGTTTGTGTACTCCACCAGATCCATGATGTGCCCATAATTTTGCGGTATATAATGAGAAAAACTGAAAGGGGCTCAAACATACAAATACGATAGCAGCCAGAAAGATCAGTTGGCTGATGATGGGCATACCTGTGAGGCTGACAGTTGCCTCTTTGTCGTTAGAATGATGGCAGCAAATCTTTCTATGAGCAGTGCATAATTGAACAAACGTCTACCAAGCAAGTAGACAATAGTTGGGAACATCACAAACGAGAGATTCAGCTGGGTTCCAGGTGAGTCTCTCGAAAAAAAACAAATTAGTTTGCAAATGAGTGTATATTCGCTAATTTCGTGCAATTTGGTTCCAAGTGGAACATTAAGTTGACTGAAACCCGGGGACTGCGCCTAACTTATGAGCTCCAAAAAGGGCGAAACCGGTCGTGGGCTGTCGACAGATTTTCAGCAACCCTATGAGTTGTACATTACAAAGTTGGGAAGTAAGTTTCTATGGGATCCCACCCGGCCATAACAAATGAAGCAATTGCTGTGGTCATAATTACACCAATTAGGAGTGAAGTTCGGGAACCCAAACAACCACGGGCCCGATCATTATGCCAAGGCATCCAAATGGATGGGTTGTATTAGTTTTTAATCATGAACAGTTCGAGCCTGCTCCAGAGTCCGTGCCGGGTGTACACAGCTCTCATCATCATCAAATTTCCATTTTACGTTCACTCAAACCACTAGAGATTTTTATAGAATAAACTTACTATGTTCGTTTGTAGCTGGTATCAAGAACACCCAACCACTGAAAGAAAACACATGAGTAAATAGTTCACGAGATTCAGCACACCAACCTCAGGTCACAAACATGATCTCCATTCGGCCGACAGGCTAAAAACCTTATTACAAAAGCATCCTTTAAGTGATGCTCCAAGACAGAGAGGCACTAACCTGTAACTTAATTCCAAGCGAACCGACAGTGATTTTCATGACTGGTTCTTTCTCGAATGGTATATGAAGTCCACGTTCACATGAGCTTAAGAGGATTTTGTGATCTTATGCAAACAAATTAGCTGCAGTTTTAAAAGTCGTACCTCCGGTGATTTCAAAACTCCTCCAACTGTTTGAGAAAACAGTGTTTCCAAAACCGTCAGTTCCCAGAAGATAGCCGCACAAGTCGAAATTGTCTGCTATTTACCACACATGTGGGAAGTGTATCCTACCTGAAAAATTACCGATTGGTGGTGTGTTTAATTTCGAATGTTTTACTCCTCTGCAAAGTAGAAGTAAATCTAAAGCAAAAATTACCAACCTCAAATCAGAGGCCGTCTTTATTGCACGTTTCAACTCGTTTAGGGTGAAGGTTCCGCTGACGAATGCCAAACTAGAAGCCGGCCACTGGCCAATGAGCAGACCATATATGCAGTTATGTAGGAGAAGGATATTCTGTGAGGTGAATCGATCACAACGACACGTTTGGCGCATAGTTTTCATATCAAATCTTTTCATTACGACAAACTGTCTCGGGGATTCGGAGTGGGACAAAACATTTTCCGGAAACAATGGTACTGCACAATACATAACAATTTCTTGCAAGTTTTTTGGGAAAATTTCCACGTCGGACAGGTCAATCAAAAGCTCACAGTGTTGCTGACAGAGATTGGTGGGCAATAATATTTCTCGACTGGCTGCCATAACCTTGTTTTGCTGGTGCACTTCAAGTTTAATGGACAACCGCAAAGTTCTTCATCAATCCGGTAAAACACAAGATACACTTACGTAAGTCTGATATGCTTCCGAATGTCTAGGTGCTGATGAAACATTGAGCGCAAGGAGGATTCACTTTGTCTTTGTCCGCTTTCCGCAAGCTAGTGTATGGCTAAGTGGACCTACATATTTAGAACATGCTGTTTGCTGATGTCTTCAAATTGACGATTAACATTTCTTTTTTCAGATTTTCTCAATAAAGTTCGATAATGGTGACTCCACAAGGTCCTTGAAAGCTGTGAAAGTAAGATCATACCTACTGCGCACGCGACACTTGCCACCATCTTTTGCATACATATGCACATGTACATAGGTCCCTTAGAGAGAGCCATTTGAAAATCTCATAGATCAAATCATCTGGTAAGCTTTCATTTGGAGCCTGAATACACGTGAACTGCACTCACTCGGTTATTGGTCTTGAAGCCAAAGGCCTTCCTGTTCTTCGGCTGCGGACATATTTTGCCACTGTGTTTTCCATCAACCAGTATCAGCCCTTAATTAAAACAGTCCAAAGTGTACTGAAAAGAGGAAGGTAAATTTCTTCATAAATTGTTAACAACTTAGTCAATATCAAAAACGCAACTCCTGCTGGTGCTTGAGGCGCTGGAATTGGTGGTGTTGCGGAACAACTCGGGTGCGCTGCTTGGTTGTTAATTTGACCACCGAGCTTGGCTCGAGATGACATTGTCAGTGGCTTTAAAGTGAATGGTTGATTGCAGGGTGGCATTCCCGTAACGCACAACGTGTAATCCGCTGAGGAAGAAAGAGTATTAAGCAACCTCAAACCGAATGAAATGGTCATTGTGCCTGATGAAGGACGAAGAATAGCCATTCTGAACAAGTGGGACAAAGCCAACACCCTAGGCAACGACAGAACCACGTATCACCATCTTCAGGACCAAACGACCGCAAAACAAAATAATTAAAAGCTTGAGGAACCTTCAGGATCACCCCAAAATCACAGAGGAAAAGTATCGGAGAATAAAGGCCCACGACTCAGCTGCTCGGTACTACGAACTTCCAAAGATTCACAAAGAAACTACATCATAATGTCAATAGTTTCATTATCAAGAACATCCACATATAACTGTGAAAGACATGGAAGGATAGCTCACTTACTCAAGCGAGAACTGGAAGGGCGAGTTTTCCGGGACCGAAACCCTACATAAAAATCGATCGATTTCCACATCAATTTTGGATCGCTACGAAGAAAAGAATTCCAAAGTTGCGGAACCATGATTCACACGAAAAATGAAACTACCTAACAATAACCGGAGACCGATGGACGCATAGAAACTACTGAAAATAGGTTATCCAGTCAATCGAGAATCAACAAGGAAACTGATTAAACTCAACGAAGGAACAGAACTGTAGAACTGAAGGCACCCGATGAATCGATCAAATACAAAGGAGTGAAAACAAAGCGCAAATCTGATTCCAATCTGACCAAACAAATTACGCGAAAGTCAACTTGCGATGAATCAGCCATTCTAGAGATATAAGATGCTGCTTGGAAACTATATAGCAACAGGAAGATGAGGAGGAAATTATCCACTCAAACCGCTTTGATCAAGTCACTTCGATGAAACGCTGACAGTTCAGCTGCCAAGCCCATCGAACGGGCCGACAAGTTTTGCTATTGTGGCGTCTGAATATTTGCGCACTTAGCGTCTAACTCCAGGATAAAGTAAAACATCACTAAACACAAAAGCTTAACTACCTATTCGGTCTCATCAGTATCCGGTGCCGGACAAACAACATTCATAATGCGGTTGTTGATTATCGAGCGCCGAAACCAGTTGAGCTTCTGGAAACAACTGACAAGCTGAGTTTGATTTCTTTGTAGCTGCGACTTTCCCATCAATCTTGTCCACAAAAACCGGGGGTAGGTGTCTTTACATGCGCATCCTCATTTCAGCGCCAATTTAGAACAGTAAAACACGGCAAAATTCCTGAGTCCTTCAATAATTTCATCTCACAAATCAAATGTGGCATGTATGAAAGGTCGAGAAGCACTGAGAGGCTGTAAAATTCTCATTGAAATAAATTATGAGCAAATATGTTTTAAGCCCGGCGGGAAATCCAACACTGCAAACTTCAGAGGCATGTGTTTGCACGTCCTACGCTCTAACTCCAGAAAGCTGACCTGATGGTTAGCTAGCCATTGTGACTCATATCTGAGGATGGAACTTCGAAGAAATGTTATTTCACAAGGCGGAAATAGGTCAAGTAACTTTGAGAACTTTGATCAGCTGAAGTTTAAATTAAACGACAGATTACATCAAAAATATTCAAAATTATGGAACCGGATGTGGTGGACACAATATGAAGGACTACGATATCTTGCCGCATAGAAAAACGATAGCACCCAGCTGATAAAAAAACACCTGAAAAAATCTCGGCGATTTCAGGCAAAAATGCCACTCAGGCCCCAGCGGCTGATGACTGAGGCAGTGAAACCACCAAGCACCCTAGTGTGAACAGAATAGAAGTCGTCTGTTGAGCGGATCCGTGATTGCGTGTAGTTATAAGCGACGGGCCTCTGGAGTACATCGCCAAAACCGACCAAAGATCCACGTACATTTATCTCGCAAACAAACCGTATCACCGCTTACGAACGCACAAAGGGGAAAAAATTGTAAATAAAATTTAAAAGGAATCACCAGTGAAGGCATCGTGGAGCAGAGATTTAGTACCAAACCCGAACGAAATGACGTGAGGCATCCACATCACCCAACACAACCTTTTACCAGATATTCAACACTAACTCGGTGTTTCGGTCAAAAGGAACGTTGAGAAAACATTTCAGGCCTGCCTTAAAATTTGGCCATCCTGGTAACATATTAAGTCGCTCTGACGAAAGTCTTACGTCGAAAGGATATGCTGCCCAGCAGTTTACTGATCGTTTTCCATATCGTTCCAAAACGATGACTTCTCGGTCGGTTGCATACATCATCGAATTGAGAAAATTTAGGAACGATTCCCTTCGATATAAAAACAATGTTCAACTCACCTTTGAAAAAACGAAATTCCACATGTCGTTTTTTTTACACCTTTTCTCATGTGCATAGCTGAATCACATTAACGACTTGAATAAGCAACACAAAAAGCTTATTCGAAATCAAATAAGCTAAATCCTTTTATAGCAGCCCTGTTGCTCAGTGAGTGATACCTCCTGCAGTGGGTCTGTTTCTACCGGGGGCGGTTATAGTAAGCAATCGTGGAAAATCATCACTAGAACTTCAACTGGTTTCGTTGAATGCTGACTTTTTGTTGAATTCTTCAGTTCTTGAGTGAAACGGCAATGAGAAACCAGCTACTCTCCCCCAGATGATAAAAGCTAAAGATATCTCACTTTCTTCGCTTAGACCAAATTGAGATCACCGGACGTTGCCGAGTTTCCCAATGCTCAATCATCAGTGTTACTATTTTACCACGGGAACTCTGGATAAAAACGATTATTAAGACTGCCGGGGTGCCAAAGACTTCTAGGTCTAACAAAAAAGGCGACGGCGCCACTTCTTCACAGTTTCCGCTCAAAATATGAACAACGTAACGTGGAGTACAACTAGCGAAGACAGGAACACAGTCATTTATGCCTTTTGCGGGAACAAATAAGCCTTAGCCTCCAAATGCAAACATTTATTCTACCCAATCTGCACTTATATGATAAAAACCATCCCATTCAAAATGATCCCGGGGAAGCAATAGTTGATAGTATTTCTGGTGGCCAAATTCTAATAAAGATTTGCTTGATACAACTATTTCATTAGTTAACGTTAGAGGTTTAAAGTTGGTCCAACAGAGTGATGGAAAGTTAGAGGAATATAAAGGAGTTTCCACAAATGGTACTCAGGCTTACGGAGGCCACTATGCAGATAAACCGAACCCATCATTTGTGTAATGCCGCTTAGTTTATGAAGCCGTGCTTATAGAAAGAGCACAATGTAATTCTAAAGTTTCTAAGCAACCGCATAATTTAACGGCCAGAAGTGACGATCAAATGATCCGAGTGTGGTTACAAGTTACAGTTGTTTGACAAAACCAAAAATCAGTATGATATTGAGAGGTACGTCAAACTACTGATTAAATTAAGCTTAAAAGTGGTTGCCCGACAAATTTGTGAACGAGGGACATTCTGGCATGTAAAAAGTACTGTCGGCATCGTCGACAGCCCCGTTGTCATACGACAATAACTTATTAAAATGTTATAATGTGAAGAAAACAGTAAAAGTGGAGGGAAAGGCATTTAGTGCTAGCCTAACACGGTCATCCGGGGTGCCATCCATTCAAGAAACCTGGATGAATACGAAAACAGGAAAACCAGTTACATCGATTAACAACCGTATCTTGCAGTGTCTCCAAACATTCAGATAAATGGACTCCATCCCAAACGACAAGTTGCACCAACAGCATATAGACTTATCTTTATCTCTTCATTACCCCTATGCTGAATCAGAAGTTGACCAATCTCTCCTCTTCTGTTACACTGAGTTGTGCACAGGATACGGCACTCCTTTCTGTAAACCATTGCGTGGGATGTTTAATGCATGATAAAACCATAGTGGCTTTTGGTGATGGACACGTTCTTCGAATGGAGTCCTTGTCATCTAAAAGAACACCCTTTTTTAAATTGTCCAGCTGTGAATCCTTTAACTCAGAACTACATGAACTATGGCTGAGACAAAGGCCATCGAATATTTGAAGATGTTCCAGTTCAGCTGTTTGCAGATGCCATGTCTCCCAACCATACAAAAAAAGACCCACAATGTAGCCCGATAAACATGTCCCTTGAGATTCAGGAATATGCCGCTTTGCAACTATGGGTGTCACAGGTTAGTAAAATCGACCAGAGCCTTGGAAATTTGTGCAACTACTTTATCCGTCACACTACAGTTGGGATTACCATAACTTCTAAAACATCTCACAGCTGTGAGTGCCTCTTCTTGGATTGTAAATGGTGTGTTCAGTGACTGTATGTACAGGAGCATGATATTATACTTTAGGTGCAAGGTGCATGCCAAAGGACGGAATAACTTTGGTTCATCCGAATGGTGCCTGTTGGGTAAACCTCTTTCGGAAATAATCTGAAAAATAATGGAGTGTCAATGTACGACAAGCTGGTTTATTAGTTGATTAAATAACACATAATGAATTCCTTTTATATTTCAGCCGAAAAAATCCTAACGTAAGACCCACCTTCAGAAAATCAAACATCAGCTGCAACTTCTCACCATAGATCATTGAAGCATGTTCACCACTGACTCAGCTGAGTCAGTTTATAGCCAAAAATCAGTGGATGTGCTGTTCTGCCTACCTGCAACATACAGCAGGGTAGTACAGAATAGTGACAGGATTACTAAGTCGGTGTGGAGTGGGAAGGTGTTCTTCTGGGATATTATCCTTAGCAGCTCACAAGAGGGTACTGGTGAAATTGCAATTCAGTGACTAATGACACCATATAACCCTTCCAGAGAGAACAGCTGATGGTGTATATAAATAAGATGCACATCTACTGAACTTTTGAAAAATGAGCCTTCCAGAAAAGTACAGAAGCAATAGCAAACTTTATGTGAAAAAAAACAACAGAACTTAGTGCTCACGGGGACAACTTTGGAGTAAAATTGAGGGTCATCAAGTCGAATTGACCGGGTAAGCACCTTACAGCGAACCGCTGATCTGATCACACTTTGCTGTTATGCTGCTTTTGGATCAACCCTAATGGTCGATCTAACTGCCATCAGGTTCAATAAAGTCGTCAGATGTTTAGCCAGGCCTCATTCAATTCACATAGATAGCTCATGCAAGACAGTCGAATTGTGGCCAAGAGGTGCCGCCTATTGACGTTTGCACACACAATCATCAGTATATGGCCTAAATGTCTCCAGTTCAAACGCCGTTAGACCAAACTAGCCCGTTCTTATCTACGCTGCGGCATGATTCTAATTTTTCCAGTGTTTTTCAGAGATAGCATTTATATCCAACCGCTTGATTATGTGAAATGATAGGCATACAATCGTAAGCCAAAACCTCGCAGCTCACAATTCCTTCAAGCTGCTCTTAATTTATTTCCTAAGCGCGGACACTTCTGCCTACGAGTAAATGCTCCGATTCACCTAACTTATTACTAATCGGTATGAAATGCCACCAATTCATGTTTCGAAAATCCAAGTCACAGCGGAGCTATTATTGCCATACAACTTCACCTTACCTGGACACTAGCACCCAAATCATGTATATAATATGGTGACCCATGTCGCAATTTTCGATCCAATTGATGGGGAAATTGCTTCCCGAGAGACGAAGGGCCGGCACAGACCAGGCTCTAAGTGACGACAGCCCCCTCACAGATAAAGGATGCATCGGAGGCACCAAGCAGCGGCAGACGAGTATGTCTGAGAAGCCCCTTTGAAGCTTTAGAATCAAAAACAACCTAGAATTATTAAACCTGCTAGCCTCTATTCTGGCAATTATCTTAGCTCCCCAAATTTGGATACATCAAAAATAGTGAATAAGTACTTGACCACAAAACGCCTCAGTCTTTTCAACAAACTCCTAGACATTTAACGGTTGGCTAACCTTAAGCAAAAGTCCAAAGTCGCACTTACGGAAACCTGACTCACACCACACGTCTTTAATGCGGTGCACCCAAACCAACCTCAGGTTACATCTTTTACTAAAATTCAACAGACACTTTCACGAACCCTACAAAGGTCACGAAAATGAAATATCGAGACGATATGTTATTAGCTGCATCGCTAGGGGACGTCACCTGGGACACCGTACGGTCCCAGATAGCATTAGTACAGCAATTTCTGCACCGGGTGCGGAAATTTCTGCAAATTAAAAGCAGATTTATGCACACGGGTCCGGACCAAGTGCGGAAATGAAACAAGTTTCCGCACCCAGAACGCACCCGGGTGGGGAAATCCTAACGTGTGTTAGAACGGTATAAAAACCGGTGCAGAGCTACAAAGGGTCATTCCTCGCTCGTATCGCTTGTGGTTCGGGTATCCAGAACATGCCACGCGCGACCTATTCTGCCGAAGCCAAGCACCTCCTCCAATGGATTGGTGACAATTAAGATGGTTTCGTGGTATAACGTCTTGTGGGTTCAAAGAATATACTTTCGGATGGTATCCATATACCACCAGAGTTAGTGTCTTACGATCTGGCCCGGGCTGTTAGCGTTTCAAGACACAGAGTCGGCGACTTGCGCTTTGGACCGGGCAGCAGGTGTATCAAAGCCATAGAGGCCCAATGTCACAATGGTGTATAAACTGGTGCCTAGCTACAAATGGTCATTCCTCGCTTGTTCCGCTTGCGGTCCGGGTGCCCACGACATGCAGAACGCGAACAGTACGGTGTCCACGACGGTACGGGCAATTATGCCAAAGCCAAGTACCTCATCCAGTGAAATAGTGTCAAGTAAGGTGGTTTTGTGATATAATGTCTTGTAGGTTCACAGAATTTATTCGTCGGACGAACGCAACGTAACCAGACAGATGATGGAGTACTTTTCCGGTCATGAGTATCGTTCCTTCGCGGAATTCCAGTCCAAGCTGCGAGAATTCCAACGGGGAACGGGCACGTGTTATGCCCGCCGGCATAGTTTGTCGGCGGCTAAGTATGAACAGAATGTCGGTAAAGTGCTTCCACCATCCGGCGGGTATGCGTTTGTGGTGTACAAATGTGTACATGCGCGTTCTCACTGGAGTGCGAATCAAAAGGGTCGTCGATATGTTGATATATTTGTGCATAATCATGCAAATAACTTATACTTAGGTACGCTGATTTCGACTGTCGATCGTTCATGCGTGTTGTTTACCGTGACGGTCGCCTTGTGATAATTAGTTTTAATATGCAACACTCGCATGACCTGCATACGTCTGATTGGCAAGCGTATGCTGCGAACCGATGCCTGAATGCTCATCAGGAGCGCGTGGTGTTTGGATTGTTGCGGTGTTTCAAGTCATCCATAGAAATCCGAGACTATGTCCGGAAAAACTATGGAATTGACTTGACCGGTGATGATTTGCGGGTCCTGCGCAATAAACTGCGCCGCTTGGACTATCCTGTATGTGATCCGAGATGCGCTGCGCCCATTTGGACCCATGGCTGTGTCTGTTTGTGGTGATGGGAGTTTGGACGTTCCTTCTTTTACTTCCGTCCGTTTGCGTGGTTTGTTTGCAAAGTATGGTGATGTAATTCAGGCAGATTCAACATGTCAGTGTAACAGAGGTGGTTACCACCTGTGGCATGTGGCAATCACCAATTGTAATGGTGTCGGTCGCAGTGTGTTCTACTCCTTCATCCGCAATGAGTCGCAAGAATGTTATGATGTGGCTGTTGAACATTTTATGCGAATGATGTCTCGCAGTTGTGTCGCAGCAGTATCTGACGGCGTATGACGTCAGCCAGCCCAAACATTCCAAATGTAATGGCAGCTTCGCCCCAGGGGTACTTGTCATATCTCAGCAAGCATTGGTTAACCGACCTGAGTACCTGGACCAAGCATGCTCGCAAGCATACGGTAACGCTTGGTAATGAAACCACTAAACGGGTCGAATCTGCAAACAGGTACATTAAGTGGAAGCTTATTGAGTCTTCCTCGTTGCTCACCTGTATCCAGGCTATTATTAACAGGAATCAGCAATTGGAAGCCAAGTACAGGAGACTAGTAAGCAATTCAACTGTGCGTGGCCGACCATAGGGGTGACTCTGCCATTACATTTGGAATGTTTGGGCTGGCTGACGTCATACGCCGTCAGATACTGCTGCGACACAACTGCGAGACATTATTCGCATAAAATGTTCAACAGCCACATCATAACATTCTTGCGACTCATTGCGGATGAAGGAGTAGAACACACTGCGACCGACACCATTACAATTGGTGATTGCCACATGCCACAGGTGGTAACCACCTCTGTTACACTGACATGTTGAATCTGCCTGAATTACATCACCATACTTTGCAAACAAACCACGCAAACGGACGGAAGTAAAAGAAGGAACGTCCAAACTCCCATCACCACAAACAGACACAGCCATGGGTCCAAATGGGCGCAGCGCATCTCGGATCACATACAGGATAGTCCAAGCGGCGCAGTTTATTGCGCAGGACCCGCAAATCATCACCGGTCAAGTCAATTCCATAGTTTTTCCGGACATAGTCTCGGATTTCTATGGATGACTTGAAACACCGCAACAATCCAAACACCACGCGCTCCTGATGAGCATTCAGGCATCGGTTCGCAGCATACGCTTGCCAATCAGACGTATGCAGGTCATGCGAGTGTTGCATATTAAAACTAATTATCACAAGGCGACCGTCACGGTAAACAACACGCATGAACGATCGACAGTCGAAATCAGCGTACCTAAGTATAAGTTATTTGCATGATTATGCACAAATATATCAACATATCGACGACCCTTTTGATTCGCACTCCAGTGAGAACGCGCATGTACACATTTGTACACCACAAACGCATACCCGCCGGATGGTGGAAGCACTTTACCGACATTCTGTTCATACTTAGCCGCCGACAAACTATGCCGGCGGGCATAACACGTGCCCGTTCCCCGTTGGAATTCTCGCAGCTTGGACTGGAATTCCGCGAAGGAACGATACTCATGACCGGAAAAGTACTCCATCATCTGTCTGGTTACGTTGCGTTCGTCCGACGAATAAATTCTGTGAACCTACAAGACATTATATCACAAAACCACCTTACTTGACACTATTTCACTGGATGAGGTACTTGGCTTTGGCATAATTGCCCGTACCGTCGTGGACACCGTACTGTTCGCGTTCTGCATGTCGTGGGCACCCGGACCGCAAGCGGAACAAGCGAGGAATGACCATTTGTAGCTAGGCACCAGTTTATACACCATTGTGACATTGGGCCTCTATGGCTTTGATACACTAGCAGCCTGGTCCGGATCGCAGGACGGTGACTGTGTACATGGGTGACGAGTTTCTGCACAGTACTCTCAGCTAGCTGAGGGTTGAAGCTTCAACACTTCTACAAAATTGGTCACACTTTCTACGTCAACATGTTGCATTTCGTTGCGTGTTCGCTCACAGCCGTCCTAACCTACGTTCATAGGTTTATGTCCACTAAATTTCATGGTTCACTAAGACAGTCATTTCCTCTTGCTGAAATTTTTTGTGGGAAAAATTTCCAGCATCACTGCGACCCCGGGATGGCTAAACCGGGCTTAAAAGTTTGAACTGGTACTCTCGACTCTATTGCCCGGTTACCTCATCCCATCAGAGACACGTGATAACTTTCGAAATTTCAATTCCATTGTGCGAGTACTGAGCGGCCAGGCGCAGCGGAGCACGACAACATTGGTTGACTTTGTGCTAAGCGTCGGAGTATAAGTTTTAGCAAATTAAAACAACAGCTCCCAATTAAGATCCAAAAGACGAAACACTTTGCGTTAGGTACTGCAAGTTCGTGAACCATGAATACACGGCCTCAAGGAAACTGGTTTCATTGTTTAACATCACAGACCAGTTTACTATTGGGATCTTGCGGTCAAATCTCTTTGGCTTTTGTCAAGAATTGTTGTTGTGCATTCACGAGTTCATGGCGCAAACGGAAAAAAGGTGCAACAGTGCTTTTGAAGATCTTACCGCGGAGCACCATGCTTCCCAGCATGGGGACTCTCGTAAAAACATTTCTAATAGTGCTTTGAACTGGGTCCCAGATAGGGTTTTGGGAACCGTCGAGGAAGGTCATTTCATGCAACTACCTACCTAAACGAGAAAAATTTTACGTGTTGAAAGTGTGCGCTCTGAGCTTAAAAATCTTGGTACCATTTTCCCGCCGGGTCAACAGTGAAAAACCTGTTATTCAAACCTTGTTCAGACATGGCATAAATAAGGATTTCGTGCCCTTAAAGGCGACGTTTCTCCAGGCGAAATAGGTCAGACGCCATGGAACGCGGTTCATAGTCAGCGGATTCAAGGCGGCAACCATGATCAATGGACATAATCAATGGGGGTTACGCCCCTCATGCATCCTGAGTGGACAACCCGGTTTGCACATTGAAATGCGGTTTGACGTAGGCCCCATAGAGTAATACGGAGAATCATCCGTAGATCGGCGAATTCCTTTCGAACCGATCCTTCACGGTGCAATGAGAAGGACATGTCTGGAGAGAGCCAGACGCCCAATTCCTCCCTGGCATCTATCATCGTGCTGTCTTCTGGTCCATTCTCACCATGCCCAGAAGAGCTTTCCCTGAGCATCCTACGAATGACATGGACGCACCGTTCGTCATTCAGCGGAGGTTTCG
The DNA here is from genome assembly GCF_000715545.1 of Opisthorchis viverrini. Taxonomy (NCBI): domain Eukaryota; kingdom Metazoa; phylum Platyhelminthes; class Trematoda; order Opisthorchiida; family Opisthorchiidae; genus Opisthorchis; species Opisthorchis viverrini. The sequence continues at coordinate 352,287 of NW_008751728.1, forward strand.
TTCATGCAACCACTCTTTTGCAGCGTCTACACCCGTTTTGAGAACACCGAGATTGATATTCCAGGGTTTCAAGTGGTTCGCAAAAAGCAGACAAGGACTTCAAGGAACATCTGGAAAATCGTTGGCATATATCAGAGACAGCAGTAAAACCTAAACGGAGCCTTGAGGATCTCCAATGGAGATCGGCGCTGGAGAAGAGTAGGTCGAGTCGACTTTCAATCTAGAGGATCTGTCTAATAGGAACGCCCAGATCCAGTGTGGCATTTTACCTTGAATTTGTGAGGCACGAGTTTGTGGAGCAGCGGGATTTGTGGGGCTCAATCGAATGCTTTTGGAAGTCGAAAAATGTGGCTTCTGATGAGTCCCTCATCCCTGGCTTGACTGAAGCTCTCTATAGATACGAGCATGTTCGTTACGCAGGAACGGCTTGGGAGAAATCCGTGTTGAACTGGAGATATCAAGTTGTTGAAATTATGGCGACGTTTGATGGCTCGCTTCGGAATGCGTTTCATCATCTTGTGCGGCACATTAGTGAGGCTTATGGGCCTGTGGCACCGAGGTGATAATAGGTCACCAGTTTTGTAGTTTTCGTGACAATCGATTTTTCCCAACAAGAGGGAAGGAGGCCTTCGTCAAGCGACTGACGAAACACCAAGTATAAATCATTTACCGAACTAGACGACGTTTCTTTCAAAATCATTTGACGGACCTCCACGGCCCCAACGCGTAGAACGGGTTGATCTTGTGCAAGAATTGATGAATGTCCTCCACAGTGAAGACGAAGTCAATTTGAGGCTGTTCATTTTTACGTCTTGACAGGATTGAACGTGACGAGCACGTTGGGGTTGAATATAAACATGCATAGTGTGCTCTTTAGACTTCAGATACCACGGCTAGGTCACTCGTAGGTTCTCCGCTCCTGTCCCCCAAGGAGAACGCGGATGGGTTAGTTCTGCTGCTGTGTCACGTGCATTTGAACAGCACATTTCTGTTTTTCCGGGTAGGGTTCAGAATGCTGGCTTGGTTTCGTATGTTCTATTGGTGGATTTCTGATTCAAAGCGGTTCCGCATTTTATGAAATGCCAGCTAATCCACTTCGACTCCGTAGTCTACGTTTTGCGAAAAGTGGAGACCTCTTTTCCAGAAGACGCCGAAACGTTTTAGGTAGCTTGCGGCTAGTCCGACTGTGTGCTGGTTTTCGGACGAACTTCGAGCCAGCCTCGTGAACTTCCTGGACAATGGTCCATTATAGGTCTTACACTGAAGCTTTGGTTAGACTTGTTCAAGAAAGATGCACATTCCTGAAAAGTGTGTACGGCAGATGTTTCGGATCCACGTTTGAGGTTCGGGGTTTCTGGCCCGATAGCGGATGAAATCGAAGCTCAGCACACAGCGTTCGCTATGTTCCAGTGGAGTGTTAATTACCACCTGGTCGATGAAGTGTCTTCCGTTGGCGATGAGGGAGTCCTGAAGGGGTGTTAGTTGACCTGTGCGGTATCTGGCGATTGCCAAGCGGGATCCCAAGCGCTCACTTGAGCAACTTCAGTCAGCGTCACTGTAAAAAAGCCCCGTTGATTCGTCACGCTGAAGCTCCATTCAGGGGGTCTTTAATGTGCCGTGGTCACCCACCAACAGGAGGCAAGTGAAGTGGCTGGAAGAGAGTTTACCAAGTGTTCGTACGAGGAATTGGTCATTTTCAGGAGGACATAACGGGCATCGGTAGACCACACCGGGAAGAAAATCGCTCCCGCACAGCGGGATTTGAATCCCAAGTGAATCGCAACAAGGTGCGTGAGTGGTATCAGGGAGGCAGTCAAGATGGGAAGGTGTAAGCAAGCCTTACACGTCCCTCCTTTTTGAGTCAGCTCAAAAAGAGAGTGACCATCCATCGAAATCTCGACGTCAGAGACAGCTGGCGTGAGCCAGGTCTCTGTGAGTGCGATCATGGTTGTTCAAGACAAGCTGACTGTGTAATATCGTAAAGTTTGTTGAAGAGGGTGGGACAGTTGGTGGAAGGCTCCTCACCACTGTCTCTGCTGCTTCTGAAGGTGGGGTTTGACAGTTATGAGACCAGAGAGGAAAGCAGACTTAATAGCTGTAAGTCGGGTTTGAGTCCAAGATTGGAAGAGGCCTCAGCGGCATACTTGTCTGTTCCCTTGGTAGTTCCGAGGGCTGCTTCTTATTTGTAGGGTTTTTCGCCCATGGGGGCTCGAGTTGAGCAGATTTTTTACATTTTAGGATCGTAGATTCCCTCCACAATGGATGGCTTTTTGTAGCTAGTTGGGTATCACTGTGTGGACAAATAGGTTATTCAAGGTTTTGGGGTAAACACCCGTCTGTTTGATTTCTTAGGCATTTTGGTCAACTGAGTGTACGAATAATTCTCAGGTTCGATGTTTTCAGTTTTGTTGCTTTCGTTGTTGGGATTCTGGGCGGCCACTATGTCCACAATCAGAGAGGTCACTTTTGATGAAATGGAACTAGAGATTGGCGGTTTCACGTTCTCAGTGTTTGCGGGTTTTATATAGCATTCCCCGATGTAAATGCTCGTGGTTGCATTGTCAGTTGGCTTCGCCGCTTGTCTCCACAGTCTCACCCAGTCCAGCTAAGAAGTTGTGACCTGAGTGTGTAGTTAACTGCTGCATGTTTATCGTCTGTTGCAGAGATAAGCGATGATTGCACCAAGTACTTTGGACTCTGCGTCCACGCGAGGCTTGCCTCCTACAGATTATTGCTGCCTTTAGTAGTCATGGTTCCGCGGTGCTGCATTAGAAACCGCAACCCGTAGTCGCGGTCGGTTGCGCTGGCGTGCTTTCAGGAGCACAAGTGACTAAGACTGCCATTGGTTTGGCCATAAGTTTGGTATCGAGTGAACTAGCAGCGAGCGGGAGCCTGTTTCTCACCTCTCCTCTAGAACTGCTGTGGCCATTCTTTCGGGCATCGAGAGGGAGATCCTCAGATAAACGCCCGTTCGTTGGGCGGGCATTCTGAATGCTGACAGTCCGCTCCAAGATTTTATGTACGGCAGATGGGAAGTAAATATTGACAAAAATCCCGAGTGTTCGCCTGCTTCCCTTCTGGTAAAAACAAGCTGCGTGAAGTGATCCGTTGTCAGGCTTTGTGAGGACACTACCAAGGTCCGATAGTGCCTGATTTATTGGTGTGATTTTTCTGGGGAATGGCCATTAGATGATCCGCCTGCTCTCTCTCGTGCGCCTGCTCACTTGTAGTGGTCTGGCTACCCAACAGGTTAATTTACCAGGAGTGTGTGGAAAAGAAATAAAAATAATTACGCTAGGTTGGGTATACGAAAATAAAGAAGTCAGATGGAACAGACTCACTAACAATTGTTCTCTTTAAAATAGTTCGT
>NW_008751728.1:357036-365094 GCF_000715545.1 Opisthorchis viverrini
TCACCCACAGGTGTCCCTCGCACTGCCACTGCAAGTTTGTGCTGTTATCTAACTTTATTGCACTTATGGAACACGAGATCCCTGGGGAAATTATCTTGTGAACAAGCAAAAATATCCCATTTGTTAAATATGTCGTGTCTAAAGCAAACAAACGCCTGCGACTGATCCTATAGGGTGGCATCTGTATTGAATACTCTTAAGATGTTATTTTTTATTCCTCGAGAACACCGCGGAACGCCAAAATATGCTAAAGTGCGATTTCCTGTTTTATGTCGCGTAAACCGGCAAAAAATCCAAATCGGCGATGGTCAATGACCTTGACATTTCGCTCAACAAAACAAAATGCTACGTGCAACATGTCACGGGAAGGTGCAAATTGATTAGACTAACTTCACATAAAAATGGCAACTTCGAAAACAGTTTCGGCGGTGTTATAATGGGAGTGAAATAAAGGTACAAAACGCCACACACTATAGTTACAGTGGTCTTCTGTAGTACCACATCAGAGAGTTGGATCACCTTCTTCGTAGCCACCGGACCCAGGATGAATAGCACAATTTACTCATTTAGCGAAGAAAGTTCATTTTTACCTTTTACATTACAATGCAGTAACCAGCTGTGAAAGAAATGTCCACTTGTAGAAATTTTCCGCAGATGATTCACGTGTGGGTAGTGTATTCCACGATAGGAAAGTTACTCACAGCTAAAAAATGCCACAGGAATTTATTGTGAAGTTCAACAGTTTACATAAACACAGAGATATAGCCCCACTTGTTCAGCGGTCGGCAAACAGTTCAACGGAGCGTAAGTCCACTGATTCAGCAAGAAGTCAGCAAGTCACGCCGAAAAGTTGTGTATTGGTGCCATTTTTCTTTTGATGTAATTATTGGTACGATAAAACAAAAGTCATGATAAAACATGTACAACAGCCACAAAATGTAGTTTAAGTTCAGGAAAAATGGTAAATAAATGTGGCAACGGATTACAAACGCTACAGACCTGACCAACTACCCAAGACACTGCTACCTTATCAAGTGCTAGTCCCCGATACTAATCCTGTTGTTGTTCACTGAGTCCTCAGGTTCCGACAAGGCTCCCAGTATGAAGCACCTTTTTGGTGGCTGTTAAAGCCACGTTTGTCATAATCGCACCCATCTGATGATGCACGGAGGTTCGCAAACACATCATAAATGTGTATGCCTAAACGCTACTATAAAGGTTTCGTTTAGCTGTCCATAAGTTGCACCCTCGCTATTGCCAATCGGTCATTTAAACCGTAGTACGATATGGATCATGACACACCTACGGAAAACCAGCTCAGCACATCTAGTAAGTCTGCTGCGGTTTAGACACTCTGCTCAAGTTTAAGTCAGCTCAACGCCAATAAGTTGAAATAGGATTACTTCTATGCATTCTAGACCATACATTTAAATCACGTGATTAAGACAGCTTCCTTTGTGTTCCGAACAGGCACTGCCCTTAAGACCCTCAAAAGACCACCAACTTGGCTCTGTGGGTACGCTGACTTGGCAAATGGACTTGAGGTCTGCCATAACCCTATCAGCTATACTGCAGTTACGTACAACAACTTTCAGCCCAACTAGTAAGGATAACGGATAATGGTGAGCGTTTTTACCGCGAAATTCGGTGCCTTTATGTAATTTACCTCATTTCTTAATAAAAAATTTAATACGTATGTAGATATATCGGATCCGTGTTATAAAGTACTAAAAGAAAATGAGGAATCTTATCAGGTAGGTCAATAATGTGGACACCAGCTATGTTTACCAGTGAATCATGGTGGCAGCTGACCTACAAACGTCGACATCATCAGCGGCAAAAGCTACGGTGTCGGACATAAAGGGTTCAGAGTTCTAAGCATAGAAGACACGGAAGATTCTGGAGGTGGAAAAGGGAACACTCGATCACAACAAGCTACGGGGCTTCAGAATACCCACCAAGTCACTAATAGTCCAATTGGCGTCAAAGTACAACAAAGACAGGGTCTTCCAAATCTGCTTTGCAACGCTGGCATTTAGACCCAAGCTAATGAAAATTTTATTATATTGGTCAAGGAAAACGCTACTAAGAATGAGGATGTACTGACAACCTTCTCGGAGAGCTGTGTTTAGCCACTATTCCTTTACTCCGATCGCAGACTGGCGACTGTTGTCCGAGATAATCCCCGGGTTGCCAAACAACGGAGGCAGCCTATCCAGCCAAGGGAGAGAGGATTAATTTCGAATGTCGTTTTTTGGAAGACTACAACTAACTAGATCATGTGTTCAGTTGATGTGTGTTATAAGTTTTGGCCCAGGCGCAAATTCATGGGTTTACTGCTGTCTTCGCCGAAAAGAGGTTTCAGTTTATTCCAATTTTGCGCATCAACCCTACTTGCTTTGTGCCTCCCTGTTACACCCGCAATTGCGTGCAACAACTGGAAGGAGAAACGCTCAACAAGGAAGTAAACATTCAACGTAACCACCATGCACACTTTTTTCTTTCCGCTTCTCAGTTTACGTCATTCCCGGTTTTGCCTTTGCGTACTTTGTTTCCGGTTCCTTCCTTCTTTTCTCAATTTTTCTTCTTTTTGGTTTTACTTCTTCGGTTGTGCCTCTGAAGATAATTCATCAGACACACGAGCAGGACTTTTGAGTAATACCACTAGCGTGTCGTAAGACCACCAATGGTGGTGCAAAATTAGTGATATGCGGGGCTCTTCAAGTAATTCTAGACATCTGACAAGCTATACATTCCTACGGGAGTTACCAGCATACTCAAATGTAGTTAGGAATCGTACAATATCACACCGCAACGTTCAGTGGCCACTGATGGTCTATGCTGGCTCCCGCAGATGGATGAAATTTTCATGCCTTACGCACTCCTTGACAAATAAAATCTTGCATCCACCATGGCGTCGACTCGTTCCCTAATCATATCACATCGTGGTCCCTTGGCGTGCTCAATCCCTAGGGTGCAAAGAAATAGCTTAGGTCTAATCCTGTGGAGCTCCCAGTAAATTCAAAAGCACCTATTATGTTCCATCAGTTTCCCATATTTCATGCAACAGTGTTTGGTCACTTAAAGCCTCTTCGATCCACAATACTGTCCCTCTTGCCTTGCACAGCTTCTTGGTGTTTGACCTCCACAGTGTCTTACAGTACAGCTTACTTCTCCATGGTCAAAAATTAGTACCAAGAGTGGGAAAGACTAAGCCGTTTGTGGAGCCCAACGTCTATTAAAAACGTCTATTGCGCAACTAAAGCGCAATAAAATGGTATTTCAAGAGGACATGGGCGGGAATGCATGTGCTTTTCCTACCTTAAACAATGATGCCCTAATTACATATCTTTTGCGTTTTTTCACCTATCACTGTCGGCAAAGTTCTTGGCTCAAGAAACTACGTATCTAAGAGCCACAATTATTCATCTGTCTTGAGATGAAATAAAGCCAAAAGCAAGAGTGGCCCAAGTGTGGTGTATCCTTTGTGATGTAATAAGATGTAAACGTTCAGTAACTTATCCAAGCCTACTCAAGGCCAGAATTCCACCTCTATTAATCCAACTATCAGTATCACCACCATGGAATCTAACAATGTGTTTGGTGAAGTTCGTGGTTATGAATAATCAGAATTGTAATACATACAGAATATTCGTGGATATTCCAATAAAATGGCTGTGGCGTAAGGCAAACATGGTGTTCCCTAAATGTACCAACAAGTGCAACTTTATTGTTTAACAAGCTGCTCCAAGAGCTCCTTGATTTTTGGAAATTTTTGGTTTAAATCTAAGGATTAGTTTTTGGTCTCCCGAATTCTATCCATGGGTCACTCTTCGGGTAAATTCCCTCCTGAGCTCGATAATAATCAGCAACTTTCAGGGTCATGCATGCCCTGTTACAATCGCCGCTTAAGTCACCGGACTCGTACCTGATCAGCTAAGGCCCAGTGATGAATTGTATCCAGACATCGAATCCAATATTAACTGAATATTGAAGAATGTTCATCATCCGGAAAAAAACATAGATAGATTTGTGCCAATTAGAGAACTTATTACAGCACAATTCTGGGAAAAATATCTCGGCCACTTAGTAACGTTTACAGGTTTCTAGAACTTAATACAAAATTATGACGTCGGTTGCTTGCCTGATAGCTTTGAGATACCCCGAAAATGGGATAATTCTTATGGGCTAACAATTTCTATATTGATTAGAAAATAAAAAAAATAGTGAATAACAAAAAATACTGGAAATTCATACAGCAGACATCATGTGGCCAGAGGAGCTTAGTTAATTTAGGTTGTGATGAACGGAGGTGGTCACAATCAACAGAGCCCACGGTAAATGCTGTGCATTGAAGATCGAAGCCTCTGCACGCATCCAAGGTGGTCTTGACTTTTCCTGGAATCTACATTTTGATCTATGCGTTGGTGAATCCAAAAGAAGTCCCTACTTCTGTACTCCTATTGGTGGTTTCAGTTATGTATTTTAGTTACTCCTCCAACTCATTGTACCATGTGAGTCCAGTTGGACATGCTGGCAGGTCAATCTCGCGAAGGAGTAACATGACACCGAAATTCCTTTGGCAGTCTCGTATCTTACAGTACCAAGATATTTACGTCCTCCAGATCTAGTTCGTAACCATCTTCATCGTAGTGTACAGAGATTAAACGGTAATGTAATGCCTCTCGAGGATTGCGTTTTCTTCGTCGTTCTCGTACGTCTGTATCCCCATGTATGAATAGCACAGAACTTGCAGCTAGTCTGGCGTAACACATTATTTCTCTAGATCCTTTCCACGCCACCCTTTGGTATTGAAACCAGTCTCCTCAAAGTAACAATTGAATTGTGGGCTAGCTCACTAGTCCTGACAACTACCAGGATTCTGCTTTGAACAATTAAACTCCCTGTACTTTTATATGAATTCTTTTTTTATAGTCTAGTTTTAAGTTTAATATCCTCAGACGCGTAATTTTGTCTTGTAGTCTTGTGGGCTATCATATTTGGGCCTGGCACTAGCAGTATAACGCACTCTGGATTGCCGATTTAACAATAAAGTCCGATCACTGACGATCCAATCAGAGTCTTGTCGATCAGATTTGAATAATTTTAAACCACAGAGGTCTAACAACTTGCGTGTAGCTTCCGTTTCTATGGCACTTGTTGCGTGTGTTATGTTTAGTACTCCATTTTTATGCAAGGTCATAGAATTTTGAAATGAACAGGATTGTGACGTAAAGTACAACAATCATTGCCGTCTGTGTTGAATGTTCTAGCTTAATGCAAACTCAAGCAACAATGTTACTCTCTTGGTAAGAGCCAGAAAACCAGCATGTCCTTTCTGCACAGGGTTGGCTTCATTGGCCTGATTTTTCCGTCGTTCCTGGACTGCCGGATTTGTAGTCCAACTTCAATGGATGACCCACATTTCCTAGGGAGAATTTTAAACTGATCGATTAGTTCTGCTAGTGAATCACCGACGTCGAATCTTTCGAATAAATGTAATTCGTCTCCTTACTGAGCGTGCGGCCAGAAACATTCCTGACCCACCCAAATTATTTGCTGGTTTCTTTTGTCCTTGTGAATTTGCTGAGTTTACCTCCTCTCAGTGCCCCACAGTTGGTCACGGATGGGCGGAATACTCCATTTCTGACTGGGGCTAATTATACGTCAGTAAGGTATCTATCTACCGTCTGCACGTTGTTGTTTAACATAGCTCTTTAAAGGCGGCTTATAACAGATTTGTGGAACAAAATGCATTTGCTAGTACTCTTCGAGTGACACCCCACGGGAGAGCATGGACTGCAGTTTATTTATGCCTCCCTATTGGGATATCCTAGGTAGGCGGTATTTATCTTACCTCAAAGGAACTTTGAAGTGCCGGTGGAATATCCTATGTGGGCGTCTATGTAGGTGGCTGTATAGGAGGTTTAGTTGAAGTCGGAAACTAAGCTTACGAAATTCAACAAAATACGGAACACTCAGAAGGGTTATGGAATGGGGTTGAAAGGAGACAATTACGCCAAATTCCTCCCACATATGGGTGTAGACACCGATGCGTACTGATTATGTGGTCTATCGATGATAATTTACAGGTTTGTTTATCGCACCAAAGCAGACGAAACCAGATGAAAAGTGTGACAGACAAATGCGCCAAGTCATGCTCACGCCTAAAAATATTTTAGATCTCCTGAGGGATTAGTCGTTAGGCTGCTGAATGAAACCTCCAATTTGTTGCTATCGACCGGAAATTCCCTTCACACCTAAATCAAATGTTGAGTTTGAACTCTTCAGGAAGACTCGTAATGCAGTTTTACTTGAATCAGAAATTTTGTCAACCTCCCACTTTCAGTAGTCTTGCCAACCATAAAGTGGACGATTCATGTACCGTATCGATAACGTTATTCTATTCCTGGTTAACTAATATTTACTCATTAGTTTGGCGGTTGAAACTAGCTATGAATAGAGTGCCGGACACCACTACTGTATGTCTTCAGCGTAATATGATAGGCTTGGTCGAGGAAGAGTAGATTCAAGCCATTTATTTATCTACTTCCCGTAATATCCATTCAATGGTGGCACCTAGGTGTGCACATGTTACTTCATTGAATAGTGCGAGCATTCGTTACAGCATGCAACAGTATTTCTACCAGAAAATAAGGGGGATCCAAAATGAGCCAGGAAGGACCGAGAACAGAGATGACTTCTGGAGTCAATCAAAGAATTCGACGGAATTCACAATCACCCACTGATGTACAAAAGAAGTACACCAAAACAAGACAAAAACAAAAACAATTACTGCTTTCCACACTTTATTTAGAAGCATTTATTGTGAAGCTGTGCAATTTTTAAATCCCACTGCCCAATTAATTAAACTGCGAGAACTGAGTTTTACATTTAACAAGATTAGAAGAGTCCGTGAACTGGCTAAAGCAGTTATTCTGGTGAATAATAAGCCAGACGCCAAATTAAATTTACTTCCAGTGATGACGCGTGAAACTTATTATACAGCCTACCAGCCTACACAGGCTGGTACTACTGCCTTAATAAACGGCATATAATTTATCTGCCAGGAATATCTTCATTTGCAACAATATTGTGCCTACTACACAAATGTTTTTTGAGCAGATGGTGAACTTTATCCCTTTATCTTCAAAGCCATTTGAACAGAGCCGACAATGCACTAAATTTCTACATTGAAATACCTTCTTTATCCGTGTGCAATAATTCATCCTTGTCCTTTGTGGTATGCAAGCAGTATAAAGCGTAGAAAAAGGTGGCATTCAAGCGACCAAGGTACCTTCGGCTGAAATATATCCTATGTTGGCAATAAGGATATCGTTTACCATGTATAAAGTTCGTACACTGTTGGACAGAACATTCCAGTCAGCGCAATCGCAGTTTAAAAATGGCCAATTCCTGAGTTTTTCGATCGAAAAATGACAATGTATTGATTCGCACTCAAATAATTACACGGTTGTCCCTGTGACGTAGGAGGGTGGAGGATACCAAGGGTGTTTAATACATACATTTATATCCATAATGTGGGTGAGTTTTTCAAAAGAATTAGACTGAGAAATTGTGCAAAAGTGCATAAGGACAAAGATTGACCGATCAACTGTCACTGTCAGTGCTCCGTCTGGTAAACATCGCTTGCACTTTTGAAAGGCCAATAGCCTTAGATGTTACCGCGGCGTACACCACGCCTTGTAGCTATATTTCTTTACAGACCGTCGTACAATACATAAGAGATAGTAGCCATGGCAACACTGACCTGAGATTGCTAGCGAGATTTCAATAAACCAGTATGTTTTCTGCTAGGTGCGGTCTATGACGTTAGTTCATATCACTAAATATCGGCTGTGGTCCATATAGTGCGAATTTCAGAGACTGCCAAAGTGAGAGGTCAAGTAATGACTTGAATTGTCTGAGAATACTGTCTTTGGTACCAAAATCATCCTAAAATTTTGATTGGTATTCTGTGATACGTGCTAATTGACTTTGTGGTTACGAAAAGCACGGTGCGCTTGAGTGGCTAGAGTAGATTTTAGTTATCTTATA
>NW_008751728.1:365540-388419 GCF_000715545.1 Opisthorchis viverrini
ATATATATATATATATATATATATATATATAAACCTTCGTGGCACTTCAAAAGACCGATATTAATCTGAATGACGGACGGGTGTATGAAGATGGGGGGCACATGGTTGCTCTAGGAAAATGATTAGCTTATCTTTGTCCTGAAGATCAGATTTTACCTGAGTATTAAAGATATGGTGGATTGATGTAGTCGGTGCTACGCGACAAGTACGCAGACAAGCGCAGTCAACAATTCACATCGTAAAGGGGCACTGATTATCTTGTGTTCATACAACAGTGACACCAAGATGACCGAATTACTAAAAGAACACAGAAATTTGTAGGAGTGACCTCAGTGTTGTAAAGTGCTTGATTCTGCTGGTAAGGAACTGTAGGAGAGAGCTTGTACGGGGTGGGAACATTTTGTACGCTCTCAGTAACAGCCTCTCGTAGATGGCGAGTGAACAAACGGACAAACTGACATCAGAATTTCTGAATTCGAACTTTAACTAAAGAACAGGAAAAAACTGGTCGAGCTAGTTTCTTGTTGAAAAAGACCCGAGCCAAATGCTTCATCTACTCTAGTTCAAGAAGTAAACTAGATAGCCAGAAGCATTTGCCATAAAATTTTGGATGGATCGGTTCCCTCCAAAAGTTTCAAGAGCGTTTTAGAAATGTTATTTCATCGTAATATCTTACAAGAGCCGGAATATTCTCTCTACAGATATAAATTGCCCCATACTTTTACTGAGACGGTGGTATGTTGAGGTCGGAGGCGGTCATTTCCTCAATTGTTCAAGAATCTGGATACAGAATGAATCTAAGGAAACACATCGTGATAAGTCGTAAAAAGCAGAGTCAACTTTACAAACTGGCTCAGTTTCCCCTAGTTTTCACCCATTATCTGTACACTGAGTGGCAATTATGTGACAGCGTAGAGCATGAACGAATGGCAACCAGGAGACCAGATCAAACGATTTTCGTCAAAAAAGATGGAGACAAAGTGAGAAAACTAACAAAAGTGAACTTTACATGTGCTCACAAATTCATCCAGATAGGGTTAGGCAATCAAGAAAACGTCTGCTCCGCTTTACCTTCTCTCAAAATGGAAATTATATGAGGTAATCATGGAAAGATTTGGCTTCCGATAGACAGCAACTTTACAAGAAAATTACAGGACCGACGAATTATTGGATTACACGGGAATGACAATGACTACGCTTACGTGTGAAGGGTTCACAGAAGCAGGACAGCAGATAAGAAGCAGCTGCGCGTCATTTTCTTGCATTTCTAAGGACTTGTATCCAATCAGATAGTCGTTAAAAAGAATGGCACAGAGAAACAGAAATTTGGATTATAAAGGCAATCACAAAGATTTCAATCATTTGTCCCCACTGTATGTGGCATCACATGTGAAAAACACGCGTCAACAGCTTGGAGTAAAGACACCGAGGGTCTGTGCAAGGTGTACAAAATTGCATTCTGTAGTCCCTTCCACTCCGCAGTGTTTCAACCACCAAGTCATGGTTTTCGTCAATGGTTACCTAATCGATATCAATGTAGAAACTTCACATGAATCAGTATGGTGGTGCGCTGGTGAGTCAACCATCCCAGCTGTTGTCTTAATAAAACCGACGCCGGCATGCGCAGAATTTTCTATAACTGAGGTTGTTGTCATGGCTCGGCCTGTCCAATGTTGTAGATAGGTCTGGACCAGGCAGCAAGTAGGCATCTGTAGGTCACTCCGATTTGTCCAGCTGCGCCGGGTGCAAATGGTTTCAGTTTGGTATTTTTGTGCTCCTGCCGACAGAATGGCCCATGATGTATCAAACAGCGTCGTAGTTCTCTGATAGATTCTTCAGAAAAGTGGCTAAATCTTCTAGTTTTCGTTGTCTACACTATCTCTCTTGGTGGTATCCGCGCACCTTTATTTACCTACTGATTTTCCTCCACTAGTCATATCGCAGTCCCAGTAGCAGGTGTGCTAGACAGACTAATTCTGTTCACCCGCTGGCCTGGGATTATTTGGACTTATTATGTATCGCTCTATGATATCATCAATTTCAAATACGATTCATACTCAAACAAGACCGCATGAACCCAAACGACACGAAAAGTCAGCACGAATTTCCGCTCCGGCGTCAGCGTGGGTGGCATAAGGCGGTAAAACGAACTGACAGGTTGAGGAAATGGGTCGGCGCCGACGTCATCAAAAGTCAGCAAACTCTGGAACGGTCAGCTAAGAATGGCGATAGTCGGCAACATGCAAACTTGAATCGGAATGATTCACCTAAGGTTTTGTTGCTCAATCATCCACAGTTGGCCGTTCTACGCCACAGTCTGATATTATACTTCTTACTCCTATTAGATTTCCCTAGAACAGAGGTAGATTTGCAGTATATTGAGAATGTTTAATCCAAGCTCATATGTAACTAGAAAGGTAAAAGTACCCAGATTCAGTAGCACCTAATACCGACAGCATCAAACCTTTTTACCCTCTATTCACGGTTTAAAAGTACCGACTGATTTAAACGGGCTACCAAAGAACATCATTCAAAATAAACGTATTTTCCCGTAGTAAGTGCAAACAAAATAACACGAAGTATTAGTTTCTACTACTAATGAGTGGAGACGGTAAACGTGTGTCACCACGTTCATTGGATATTACAAACAAAAATGATTGTGCACTGCTCACCCTCAGCTTCGTTACAAAAAAGACCGAGAAAAGCTAACGTATTCCATAAGAATTAGTGTGAAGCCACCGCACTCTTAAGCTGGCACTAGTAGTCATAGCACGAACATTCAAAACTATTTACCAAGACTGGCTCTACGTACCCTACGTGCGATCGGCAATCCAGTGGCTAATATCTGAGTGTACATATTCTGTTTGATGGTAAAAGAAGTCAAACGTAAGTGCACTCGAGTACCTGTGATTATTTCATAACATGGCACAGTAATGCGTGTGTTAGCAGCAGATCCTTCGACGTTTATCTACTCTTGGAGCTGACACCAAAACTTAGAAATATCTCGCCCTCAAGTGAGACCTCTCTGGTTATTCAATCAACAAAGTGAATTAATTTTTTCACGGTCCTCTGAAGTGGCTTGAAAATTCGGCTCGCAAAATTTGAAAGATGGTAGTTGGTGGCAGACGATGGCTGAATTTGAGCACACTCTTTGTATACCTCTGGAAGGCAATAAAAACGCGGATGCTCATGACTCATGAGCTCATGACCTCATGCTCATGACTTATATAGTCCTTCTACGACTGTTCCCACGAGGACTTTGATCTTGCCGGTTTACATATGTTCATACGATCCGTTGTGAATATGCGTCCAATTCGAAATATACATTTGCTTTGGCTATACGGATAAAGTACCTGTTTCAGGCATCTAATTGCGTGGTATCTCGTGGCACTGAATGTTGTCGATTTAATGATGTTGGCGGTTCTGAATCTAGTTTTGTTAACGGCTTTAGGAACTAAGTTATTCAGTGTGAATTAAGTATCTGGTTTCTGTTTGTAGGTTCCTTCTGAGCGAGTTTCCTGGATGACTAATTAGAATCCTCAGTTTCCGGGATAGCTCAAGATTTCAAACTATACTTGGAAGAGATATGTGATGGTGGCTTGTACAACTTGTTGGAGTATCTTTCGCAACATCTGTTTAGCATTCATTTTCTTGAAAATGAGTAAACTCAGTGATCACGATATACATAGGTTTTGATATACGTATTCAGGCTGTCAACTATCACCTGATATAGTACAGACGCTAAAAACGACCATCTGTGAGTTATTCGCCTGATACTGTAACACATGACTCCCAGTCTTTTCAATTCTACTTGTAGTCGCTTCAGTGCTTCCATGTTTCTACAAGCTGAAAACGACTATAGTCAGTGCGACAGTTTGACATCAACTGCGCAAGGTGTAACAACGATTCCCACACTGAACCCTTGTGATTCCTTTCCACATAACAACAAAGCAGTAAAATTTCGCTAAGGTTCTGCTTAGTTGTTACTGAACCAAGCAGAACCTTTGCTTGTAGCGTGCATCTGCACTTCTTGTCTCGCTAGAGCAATTATCATCTTTAACAGATTTGGTCAATGCCATAAAAAGCTTCAAATATACTGTCGTGACTAGAATGGCTTTCCCTAAAAACAGAAGTCAAGTAAACAATGATAAATTACTAGAAAACTAGCTTTTGGAACGCAATCCTTGCCTCAATCATTCGATAGAATCCCCCAAATATGCCTTGGTTGAACTGTGTTGGTTTGCTTAGCGATTCTCTTGAGCTTGGTAGTGTACCGGGATATCGGTAGTTTGAGCGCGTTTATTGATTTTCATCAGGCGATTACTGATGTGCTAGATGAGAATGACAATCAACATGTGTGCCAATTTGGTATAAAAAAAATCATTCCCTTGAGTATATTCCTCTAAGATACAGTAGGTAAATATGACCCCGAACTACCGCGTTCCAAAGACTTCTCCTAGTATCAACTTTAGTGTTTTGTCAAAGCTTGGAATAGTGGACACCTGAGGAAAGGCTCCCAAATCTATCCTGGGACTATAGCTTTAGTTTGGGGATAAATATTTGACTGGTTCAACAAAAAATTCATGTAAAAATAAAAATAATGTAAGCAAAATGCCTCCTAGATGTGCCTGGCCCTTTAAGTCTCATTAGTGTCCACCAGAGCACCCTCATAGCCCATTTGTTTCTGCAGTACTTATAATCAATAAGTTATTTTTTCGATGTGCATGGAAGACATAGAATTTGTGTGCACTTTCTCATCAGGATTTTCATGATAGAGAATCACTAGAGCTATCCATATTCGTCCATTCGTCCTGTAGTGAAATATTGCTTATCGTTAGATATTTTGACTGAGTAGTGAGATGCTGGCGTCTGGTTGTTGTTATCTTGAAAGTTTCGGAAGTCGTCTGACCAACATTCGGCAGTTGATCACACCTTTGTTAATATGTGAGGGCTAAAAATGTTCTATGTATCCTCAAACATGTTAAGCTGACAGCTTATGAGCTCCTCCCGTCTTAAAGCCGTTAGGTGCAGATTGCTAAAAGTAGAGAGATCAATAAGATCAGCAATAAAAAGGGCTGACGAACTTCTTTCCTCATATGTATGTCTGTCCTGAGGATCAGTGTTTGGTAATAACGATACAAACTGCACGGTGGCAGTAAAGAGAGGGGTATTTTCTGCAATCGTTGTCAATGAAAACAGGCATTTCGAATCAGAAGCCTTGCACTTAATCTTCGGTTTTACGTTGGCTCGTGCCGTATGTAATGTTCGGTTGCATAGCAGAAGTTTGAATGAAGGGTTTTGGTTAAATGACCCGACATTCGTACCCGCAGTCAAAAGATAATTTGTGGTCGACAACGTGGGGCTCCAGATAACATCAATAATCCAGTTATCGTTTCAATCTCGTCAAGAGTTTTCCCACCAGTACAGGATAGTAAACACTTCAGATGCGTCTATTTCGCTGATCTGATTACTTTCTCCTCAGTACCTGTTAAAAGCAACTCATTTAGGCGTTTTCACATATGCATTCAGAATTAACATTCTGGTTGAAAATTTGCGGCCCTATTAGGTAACCGACAAGCATAGAATTATGCGCATTATAACGTGCAGACACCATCTTTGATAGTTTAACCTTCAGAATACAAAAGTGGATCTATGTACTCGGGGGACTCTGGTTGGAATAAGGCGATCATCACAAAAAACAGCCTGTCAGACGTACTTCAGAGGAGGGACCAAAATTGGTCCCTTCTGAAAGGCATGTTGTCACAGAGCGATCGTATCACCTACGCTGCTAGCGCCTTCATCTTAGTGTCATTTGTGCTCTATAATATGTGCTTTATTTTCAGTAAAGTCAATTAAAAAAGAAGCGTGGTTATTTGGCAGCGGAAAGATTCTAATCTTGATATGATCCTGGAAATGGCATTTCCCAGATCATCTAAATCCACTGAACATGAGAAAAATATAGGTTGCCAAGACAGAAACCGAAATAGCCAACGGTTTTGATGGGCCGCTTCCTTGTTAGATTCAGTAGAATTTTCCTCATCTTCAAAGTAAAATTTAATGTGCGCGAAAATATCCTGACCGCAAGGAGCTAAAATGATTCGGGACGGACCGCACAAGGAAATCATGTGGTCGAACCATCCAGAAAAAATGTAATAATGAGTAACATGATAGTATAGGAGTAAAGTAAAAACCTATTCTATTACGTAAACCATCGGTATCTCCAAAATTAGCCATTAAATCATTGTGTTCAACGCTAGGTTCAACTTTTTGACGATGAGTGACTTACAGCTGAATGACTAACTACTTTTCTCTTTTATGAATCTTTCTACGGATTCATGAGTTGCACGCCGCTGGCGATTCCAAACAGAGTCGAAACAACTGTGCATCATAAGCTGTCTCCACACGATGAAAAACATCTGTTTCAAAAGTCCCGATATTAAAATACTTTGTAGATTCAAAGAACGATTTTATTTTATCAAGACTTTAAGCTGAACAGATTTGGGCAAATCTGTGATAAGTTTATGAATTATCGTACATTGTTTTCACTAGCTGCAAAGTTTTACTAAACGAAACAACTATGAGTAATATGGTTGACAAACAACCGAGGCGAGTAAAATGTTCCCAAGACATAAGTAGTTATTATACTTGGAAGATGCCTTGTCACCGATATCGATCTGATTGTTTGAACATGATAGGGTGAGCACAAGTGGGGGATTTTTCCTAGCTCATATGTAGTGAAACTGACAAGACATAGGCTAAGCAATCCAAAAAGGCTTTACGGTTTCTCACGGTTTGTAGATAATCTCTCGATGCCTCAAAATTACGTGGTTTAGGTTTGAATTTTTGCGTCAAGCGACTCTCAGGAATGGTTGATGTTGGAATCGAAATATGCTTCTTCTACTTGGGAACTTCTCACAAGTTTGCTGATAACTCTTCGGCAGCCCATCAGATAGGCGCAGTCCCCGAGTTTCCGTCAAACTCATGTCCTACTTGAACCCAAACTGGACTGATTTCGAGAACATAAGGTTGACGGAAACTGGAAAACTCAGCCAACTTGACGAGCCCCAAAAAGGGCGAAACCGGTTGTGGGCAGTCGAAGAGTTTTCGGGAGCCTCGTGGGTAGTTCTCTTAATGAAAACTGGCTCCTAACTTTTTCAATTTGGCTTCATAGTGAAATGTTTGTTTTGGTAAACAAGTTGTTCACCGACAGTTTTCTGGCTGCATGAAACTCACACAACAACTCTGTTTTAACGCGTACTGGCTACCTGAATAATATTTTTCCTCAACCTGGTGTCCACTGAGTCGACAGGTGATTTTAGTCTGAGTCGCAGTGCAAACTAAATACAGTGGTCTCCAGTAGAATGTGGAAGCTCAGTTGGTGAGTAAAGCTAATGAAAACTAAAGGTAATAGATTCGGTTTTTATTCATTTTCATCCCTTTTATTTTCCCATAGTTGCACTTATGTTGTGCGCTGTTTTCGAACTTGGGAAGTAGGAAGAGTGGGGCCATATCTCAAATCTACGAGTTGGTGGCGAAGTCACTGTAGCCTTTCTAGTGATCATGTCTATTAAATTACAGTCAGTTTATCTTGTTGGAATTTACATCTTTTTCACAGAATGTCTGCACTATTGATGGTCAGTCGTTGGTTGAACTGTTTTCACAAGGTGGTCCAAATTAGTAAACTGAGGTGTCCAATGTCCACTTGAATGGACTGCTTTTAAAAATACTTGGTAGAAAAACCTCGTAACGATCGACCAAAAGTTATTTTCCACTGACGCAGTCAACCCTTTCTGACCACTAAAATGTGACTACGAAATCACCAACATTTCGTCCCTTCTTTCAAGAGAAACAGGCTACGATGAATGAGTGAATATTTTTCAAAGTCGGCTAGCAGCTTTGTGCGAGACACTAGTATAATTTGCCTCAACAGAGTCAATAAAGCATAGCGCTCATGGATTTATAATTGGATAAAATGCAACAGCAATTAAAATTTGATTCAAATCTGAGTCTGATACCCTGTACGTCTAACTGAAAATTACTAAAAATGCGTTACGCTCTCACTGTAATTAATGTTATTCCTAACGCTTCTCCCTATGGTGGCACACATCTGAAACTCCACTGGCAAGCCGTCGGATTACTCTCAGTAAGGAAACATTTCGAAAAAAAGTTTGCCTAAAAGAGGGGTCACCTTATGAAAGACGCAACAAACAATGAATACTGTCACATTTAGAGGCCATCAGAATTGTACTGCTGCCAAAATTATGTGACTTAGAAATATCAGACCTATTTGGTGAACTGGAAATGTGGCTTTCTGTCTCTTGTCGTCTGTGTCCAGTTCTCAAATAATTCCTCTCTTGGGCCGGTCTTTTGCGCCAATGGGGCAATATCAGAAAGAGGACCCTGCTAAAATAGATTGCTCTTCCAACCGTCAACCTGTGTATGCCTCCCATTATAGTATCACGTTTGTATTGGATTTTTGCTGTACCATTCAGATATTGAATTATTATTGTTCTAGATTTAATTCACTTCGTTGATAATAAGGAATGAAAGTGCATGCCTGCCATCATGCGATTTATTTTATTTTTTTTAAATTTATTCAATATAAGTGAAAAAAATTATCTTAATGATTTATTAAGGTAAAATTGAAATTAATACTCAACATTGTTACTCTGTGGCTTTTGTTTTAAAGCATCCGGTTTTGTTTGCCGCCTCCACCTTTGTTCACCACCACAACGAAGGTCTGTCATCTACATTTGCGACAAATTTAATTTCGAAAAATGCGTACGCAGTAATACCAAAATGTATATGGACACAATACCAGAGAGAAAATGGTAAAGAAAACCGCAAAATCGGATAAATAATCTATTATTTATTATTTTTATTTATTATCGACCTCTGGAAAATCGATAATAAACTCGATTGCTTTGCTCACAATGGTTAGGAAAATTCAATCTTGACTTAACATTAGTCATAATTTATCAAACCCATTTAAAATTCTCCCTTACCGAAGGATTATTTTTCACCCAGAATTAAAAGCTCATAAAATTCCTGCAATACTGATGCAACGATTGCTTGTGAACATACCCATTCAAATATTTAGAAATCTCATATCATACTTCATGATAAGATCGCAACTGAGTGCAATTCACATTCTTCAGAGATCTTTCGAATATGCGCGTGAGCATACACAAG
The DNA here is from genome assembly GCF_000715545.1 of Opisthorchis viverrini. NCBI lineage: Eukaryota > Metazoa > Platyhelminthes > Trematoda > Opisthorchiida > Opisthorchiidae > Opisthorchis > Opisthorchis viverrini. The sequence goes on from NW_008751728.1 coordinate 374,733, forward strand.
TAAACACACACCACCTCAAAGTACTTTACGGCATCTAGTGAGCTGCAATTTATTTTGTCCATGAGACTTCAGGGTTGATAAATTCTGGTTAAAACCGGGACAATTAAACCACCTGACTAATGTTCGGCAGCAAAATTTGCTGAAAAAGGGATCGTTGTAAGAAATTATCGCACCCTGGGTTGATAGCGCACATGATACTGGATCACGTTTACTACACATTCATTCAGTTCGCAGTAAAAGATTTATTTAGGTTGATTACACAGATTGTTTGTCGGCGAAGGAGACACTATATAGACACAAACATCCAAACCTACACATCATTTAAATCCTTCTACACATCTGACGTGTTCTTACCGACCAACGATTACGTCAAGAGGTTACTTCTATTTCAAATCGTGGTCATACCGGGTTTTCAGATATGTCAGCTGTAGCTGTTAATTTACGAAAGTTGCTGAAAAATGTTGGCTTGTCCTCAGGACATTAAGAGTCGGGTGCGGCTAAAAACTTAGTAAAGCCCCTTCATCCTTTTACTTCAGTATTTGTCCATGAAAATGTTCCCACCACCACACTCAGAAATTCTGTTCAAAATAATGATGTATAAAAATGGCTTAACCTGACTCCGGTTTTACTTCCGCCGTACGCTTTTTGAAAGTGTCCCGATAGTAAGCTGTTGTTCTCTTTTAAAAGGTGCGTAGATTATTCTAAAAAGGAGTCACTAGTTAGCCCGAGTTTTGGCACTTTCTATTCAAAGGGGAGATGAGAAAATCGTTTTAATGGGTTATCTTTTTCAAAACGGATAATTTCACTCTAATATATTTTGTTCCATGTTTCAGTCTCGTGTTCCGTGATTTCAAAAATGATTTTATCCTTGTAAAGTAAAAACTGTTTTACTGCACAAAAACACAATCCTATTCTACTACAAGTTATCGTGACCATTTTAAGGAGGATGAAACTTTCTAGCACCGTGGGTGGTTAGCAGTAGGATGGATGAAGCAAGGTGCTCAGTGACAAGCCGTTTATCAATAAACTCGGGGCTATGTTTTTTCGGCTTTTTCGTGGAATAAAATTCGATAAGTGGAGGAAAACGCTAACTGCTTACGTAACCGGTTTGTACGGCAAATAAGAAAATGTGGAGGGTGCTTAACTGAAGAAAACCTCACTGAGCTTGAATGATGTTCCGTTAAAGTAATTTGATTGTGTATTTTTGGCTGCCATGAAAAACGCACACCAATCGCTATAAAAATTAAAGTTGCGTTGGAAGATAAAATGTCGCCTTAGCCAATGCAGCTAGTTTTTAAAATGAATAGAGCCTTCTATCTAGTTTTAATTTTCCAAAGTACTACGTGGTTTTGACCTTCTAAAAACAGGATATAAAATTTTAGCCAGCAAAGGAGCACAAATCCACAACCTGAAAAATGGTTTGATATCAGTCTGGTGATTGGTATTCAACAAGCAAAAGTCGGGTAAGCTTCCATGATTTATTGGCTGCAAATCACACGGAAATATACATGGAAGGCTGAAACAAATAGTTGGCGCAATTTGTTGTTCTTCATCCTTCGGCTTGTGTCATCTCTTGCACAGGTATATCGGACAAAAGTTCAAAAATATCAGTTAAACTACGTTTCATCATCAAAGTTTACTGGTCTTTATATCTCCCAGATGGCATGAATGAACACTGTTTCTCTAATATTCTATTGTGATGGCATTTTAAAGAAGTTATCTTTACACATAAAACACTTGAGTCAGTTTTGTTTCTGTCCGATGCAAATTATATTCTGCTTATGCCTTTGTTCAGATAAACATTGCATACGATGATGGCTGACCGTTCGGAAATGACGGTTTGTATTCCTGATTGCGTCTAAGCTCATTTATCTTACCAGCGCAGTTTCACGGTCGATAAACGCGGACAAATTTTTGGTGTCTGATAAAATCATGAAAGGCGTCAAGCAAATCTGAAAATGTTCCCTAGACAGTGGTAGTTGTTCGGTGCAGTTGTTCAGTATTTTGCTGACTTCTTGCTCTTGAGTGAGATAGCTGCTCATCTACTGTCTAAATGTGATGCATGCATTCAACTCCTTTTCCACATCCAGGCGCTCTTGCAAGTTTTATTTTGTAAGGACATTGCTGTGCGTCAGGTAGGTGGCAGAGCAAAGAACGTTGGGCATTTTTAGTGACTGACCCTTGCAACCTCAACTAGGTAACCAAGTAACTTTCATTTTAACACCAGAACAACCAGAAACAAGTCTACCCATTCATTATCTAAAGTTCTGCAGCAAAAAAGAAGCACCAAACTCGAAGAGAAGCTCTCGTAAGATGTCAGTGCAAACTTTAAACAGTTCTGAGGTTTGCTTACCAAATATTTAGTGGCAACAGTGCCGTGGTAGTGGGCTTTTGGATAATAAGTGCTAAACCGTAAGTGCCAAAATCATCACTTTACATCGCCTAAGTAAAGTGCATAAGAAGTGACATTCAACGCACATAAATTAATCGAACGTTTTACGGGATTACTCATTGCCTGAGCATATGCAGAACAGTCAAATCACTAAGTATAGCCCCGTATAGAGTCAGAATTTACTCAGAATTTTGGGCTGCACCGTCTTCATAGGTATTGTAACGTGAGGATAAGAATGACGTTAAATCTTGGCTGGAGTCAACCTGGTGCTTCAGTTTTGTACAACCTGGCGAAGGTAACAGTCGTTTTGCAACTGATGCAGGACTTGAAACCATTTGTTTAGAGCAGCAGCTTTACATGCACGTTTACCAAATAAAGTCACGACGATCTTTCGCATCAAATTCCATTATTATTTTATTTTCCTGAATTCCTCCAAATAAACTAGTTAGGGCTAGACACGAAGGTCCAAACAACCTTTGGAGAACACCAGTGGTTGCTCATCGGAATCCGCTGCCTAATGGCGTTTCACGGCTATTTCGGTAATTATCCCTCTCCTGATCACAGGTGAAGGCTTATAACTTGAAGCATTGCACTTCATAGTAGCAGGCGCCATCCGTCTGAAAAATAATCAATAAACAAGATTATGTGCAGCCAATATACTTCACGTAGTATGGTCAGCGGATTGCTCCATGGGACCTAGACTCTCTTTCCGGTTTGTGCACAAAGGACAAGGTTTCTGGCCTTGCGCCAATAGGCTCTTCTGCATCTAGAACATACTTTTTAAAAACATCTGACTAGTTCGATTGAGCTCCGCAGAGAATCTCAAAAGCAAAACTCGCAGTTACTCTAAAAAAGTAAGCCATAGTGGTACTTGAAACACTTCATTTAAGCCTCTTCATTGCCATATCGAATAGTATTCTCGAAACTGTTCGGCTAATTGCCTGGTTTTCTGACTCACAACAGCAGGTCAAGACGTGTGAAACAACACATAATCCCGCATGTAGAGACTGTCTTTCAGGCTGAGATGATCACGATTGAACCGACGTTGTTGAATGACAGCAAAACTCAACGCATTAAGTGTTTCAGAGTGCAATGCACCCGTCTAGTTGTAAATCCCCTCTAAAAGAAGTTTAAAAAGATAGATTTTTTCTCTAATTTCTGTGTAAGTATTTGTTTATGTCCTCTGGTCATATTTATTTTAAAAAAGACAGGTTAGGTACCACGTTATGTTTAGCATATTTTAAACGCAAAATGATATTTTGTTAGAACTTCAAAACACCCAGCAGAATGAAAAAGATTGAAAACTCTGACTGCGAGCCAGTGACGGTGAATGCACACTTACTAGTGCAGCTAAACTTTCGGGTACCATTTGCCACATAAGTTGCAGTTCCCAATCTGAATGACCAAATGGCTTTGTCTGTCTCGACAATGTAAATAGAGTAGCCTCCACGATGTGTCGTCCGGCTCACTGGTTTCCTGAAGAGAAAAAACCCCCACCTGCGGTTATTTGCAAAAATTAACAAACAAACATTCACGAGGATAAAACTTACAACTCACAGATGGATTCTTAGACTTTGTGGCATCTAATATCCCTTGTAATCTTCCTGATCACAGATGATCTGGGATAAGCAAATAAGGTTAGCTGCCGAATAACAGATAGTACTCGGCAAAATTACCGGAATAATAATGATAATACAGGTTTGATTGTTCGGCCAAATTCATCTTTAACCACTGTACAATCCTGTGCTAAGGCCGTAATCTTAAAGCAAGAAATTTATTAATTAGCCTAAACGCACGATCTAGGTGTCCTATCTGACAGGTAACGTGTAGACTAAGTCACCAACGGACGGTCGGTAATAATTGCGGTGAAACCGATTTCTACGAAGTTCACCTGCGTTGGTTAAGTAGTCACAACTGGGCACTGAGTGATATATTGAATTGGACGTGGACAGATAGTATATAAAGGTAGACCGTGGTTTTATAAGAAACTAATAGTAAACCGTGAGAAGGACTGAAGAAAGGCTTACGGCTAGATTGAACCTCGGACAGTTAGCAACACAGGATGATGCAGAAAGGGCAGTGTGCTGTCGGACAAATGAAAAGGGGAAAAATGTTTTCCAGTTCAAAGTGGGACAAATTGAAGTACAGAAATGAATGTGAACAAATCTACCATAGAAAGACAATTAACTTGGAATCGACTTTTGTAAAATAAAATAGTTCAGTCTTGAACCTTGGGCGGTCACCGGAAGGGTAATGAATTAGGCTGAGAAATAGGGAAACAGATAACTACGTCACTAATCAATAACCACAGATCAAAATTTCAAAGATAAAGGATCAAAGGCCTACTCAAATCAGGGTGAGCTTCTGTGAGCATCTTAATCTACGGAAATGCTTAATCATAACAGAAAAAATTCCGGGATAAGCTAGGTATTATGTAGATGGGAACCAGGCCTCACCAAACCAATTTGAATGCATCTGGACAAACGCAAATTCAAATAAATTCAAAAAGTCTAAATCTCTTGAACAAAACAGTATAAGATTATTGACTGAAATCACGAAACTAACTGGAATTGGCGCTAATAAATGTCACTCGCTGATATCGACCTGGACTTCATTTCGAGCACGCCTTGTTTTTTAAAAACTGGCGAATAGTGAAAACTGAAGAATCCGAGGAATGACACTGGGAGTCGTTACTTTATCAGGGAACGGTTGTGCTGTCGCGCACATACTGAGCGCGAATACCCGGCTCGTGTGAGACATAAACATCTAGCTTGCAATCACTCCGCTGAAAAGGAGGATGTCCTATTTTGCAGAAGATTTACATGACTGACATGCTATCCTCAAGAAATTTTGGTAGCCAAATAGCTTATTCACCGGCTCAAATATGAACTGTCTGCTTAAAGAAACACACATAATACTACACCTTTGACAAAATCTATCTTGGCACAAGTCCAGAAGTCGATGGGCAAGGCTACCGTATTAGGTCAACAAACTCCCCAAAGTTCATATCTATGGGGGCATAATTAGCCTCAAGCTTAAAAATGACAGTCATACATTACTTATGAAGGCTTCGGATTTTTCACGAGAGACAGAGGTTACTTCTTTACCCTCAACCCTAAGGGTTCAAAGAGATCCGTACTATAGCAACAGCCAACATTCAAAATTGTTCCACTATGATTAATGACATTGTCATATACGAGAATCCAGCTCTCATACATTCCCAAAGGCTTGACTAGATCACATCAGAAACGTCTTTCAAATTATGAGCACTTCAGTCGGCTTGATAAGGTTCAAGTGAGTTTCATTCACCTAATGCTCACGAATGAAGCAGCGAAACTGTAATTATTTGACCAAACAGCGCTCACGCCAGTTGTTTAGATGAAGTGTGATCACAAACCAAAAAACCAGTAGTTTGTGAAGCTGAGAATTTCGGTCAATACTGACACACATCTGTGCCCCTGCTTTCTAGTTATATTTTTAAATGGCTAATCCTATACAAACTAACAGGTGATCAGCCTCATCACTGAATATAAACTTCAACGCTTTCATCTCTGCCGTGAAGGTCTTCAACAGGGATCCGTTTACCAGTGGAAAAACTATCAATGCTTAAACATGTAGAGCTCTTATGGGAGTACGCCGATGAGTTAATGATGTTTGAAATGTATTTGGATTCGAAATTTTTCAGAATGCTCACCGGACGACACAATTCCAATGGGTAAAAGAAATTTGTAAAGATACAGACTGGTTTCAGTAAATGAAAATTGTCACGAGAGACAGCAAGTAACCCACACAGAGAGTAAATTGTTGGAACAAAACTGTACGCCGCACATTGTTATGATTAAACTGTCCACCTAATTGAGCTTCTGTTTTATACTCGGTAAGGGGACTGGAGACTAGAATACCTGCTGAAAACTTGTCGCTTATCGCAAAAACGTGGCACTGGCGTGTCTATTGAGTGTGAGGAATACATCAATGCGACTAACCATCATGGATCATCAGCACGAACCTCGATGCCACCGTTATGTATCAAGCACCGGAATGTCACCGTACATACATCATGTTACTTGTAAACTCATGACTATGATACTTGTTGAACAACATTTCCCTTCGATATGTTAGTAACTTTTGACATAGTCTGAACAAAGTGATCATGCTTATGGCCGAAATATTCAAATGAAAGAAAACACTAATTATATTAGTGGCCCAGATACCTAACCATGAATTTTAAACACATTCAAAAAACGTCTGTCCCATTGCCAGCCCATCGTTTTTTTTACCTTTTTGATGTTCTATTTGCCTACTGCATTTACTACAACAACAGCGGCTCTTTCAAACCGGTGTCAGCTGCACAAACCTCTTTTAGGATTTCTGCACTCCTCTATTATTCTGGTTACCTCCACGGAATTGTTACATCCTGCTGCAGTTCTGACTTCCCCCTTGTTTAGATTTTACACGAACCACTAAATTTTCAAAGGTTCAGCTGGCATTGTTTCTGGGATTGTAGTCTTCCCCAAGTGCATCCGTTCGTTTACTACTTGTAGATAATGGAGCTACCCTACTTATCTCTACCCTCTGTTGCGTGATAAAGCTGGAATTCTATTTTTGTGAGTAGAGTTTTTTCGCATTAACGATGAAAAGAAATTTAGAGAGTACGTACCAACCGCGCGTTTTCATGGTCGTCTTTCGACCCAGAAGACGGTCCTTCAAAGAGAGCAGATATTGCTGGAGTATAGTACAGTGTGAGTAAAAAAGCCACAATCTTATTACGAGTCATGAACATTTCGTTTACAATTCTAAAGGAACATACTAGGCGCAGCACATAGTCGCAACATTTTCGATAACTCGTTACCTACGAGCAACGTGACCTCAACCAGCACTCTTACTACATGTATACTGCAAAACAATAGCGAAACAAACGGGCTTGAATATGAGAATAGTTGTCTCAACCAATAACAAAATGACATAATTCTTCCATTTATTAAAATAATGACCTAATAGTCATTTGCACGACACAAAGACTGATTTTTGGTCCTCACACTGATGGACCCTTTAAGAGAGGGGTTATTTTGATAAAGTCTTAATGACAACGGTTCGTTTCCTTCTCTCGCTGATGTTTCAGGTGAAAATCAATGGAATTACATCACATTTTGAGACGCTCTATTGCAGGAGTACTAGGAATGATTCTTTTGTCAGTTTTGAATTAAACCAAAAGAATAACGGTACACTGAGTCTTTTTGTAAAAGCACTGCAAATATTTTCACTACAATTACTACAAAAATACCATACTAAGACAGATGTGTGAGCCAAGTATGCACATCGTAGCAGTGTCAGTGCATGCCGAAGTGGAGTAAGCACACATCGAATCTGTAATCCGATAATCGAAGGAGCGGTTCTTGGAAGCCAAGGAAACATATCATCTGAAATTTCTCTGAGGCCTGCTAAGATCAACATAACATGGGGGATTCTGAGTATCGATCGGATAACTTTATGAGGACTTCGGTTTTCGTAGAATAAATTTGACAGTTTATTCCATTATCCACCTAACACTTGGACCCATGAATGCTTCCAAAATTAAATTATGTACTTCAAAATGTCTAAATCATCCGCACTGAATCATTTACACGTCCATTTATGTTTTTGAATTTGGATGGAATTTGAAGTTTTTTTTACCTTGCAAATGGAAATTACGTGAATGGTTGATTGTCGTATCTTGCTGAGCTCTTCAAAGGCAGTTAGGAAAAATAAGTTACCATGGTATAATAATGCACCCCGTGGATACGTTAAATGTGAAACTTACTCTAGTGTCCTTAATTTGTCAGTACCCTAGCGTTTTTTCGAAAGCAGCATTAAACGGCCTAATTTAATATTACAAATCTGTCGTATATTGTACGGAACACATTTTAAAACAATGTGTATATTGACAAAAAAGAAAAAAATATTCCTTTGTACAGCCGACTGTACTGTACGTGCAGGTGCACTACAAGTCCAATTAGGTTTTACATTCCAATATCTTGTGAGAATGTATGCTGTTTTTTTGGGTGAAAGAAATATTGCTGCCATTTTGGGGAAATACGTGTACGTTTGCACGACAATATGGTCGGAATCAGCCAGTAAATCTAAACTCACCAGGGAAATTCCTAACGTGAAACCCATTGAAAGGAACTGCTGTAAACAGTTATCTCACTTTGACTCGCATGTGTGTGCCATGAAGCGTTTATTCACGGACACTTTGTCTTGTATCTATCAGTTGATGGACCCAGATATACTCGCCAAGTTTTGAATTATTGAATTTTATCCGACTACTGCGTTAAGCTGAAAAGCTTATGATCACCATTTGGCCGGTTGAGCAGAATAACTAAAATTAATTTTGAGAATATCTTCACTGACCATACACCATTAGTAACCTGCACCTTAAGGAAAACTTTTTGCTGGTTACATTCACTATTCAGTGAAAAGTAGTCACTTGGGTAGCAGATCATGTCTAGACTAAATCGAACAAAAAATGAACAGATCAATGTAATGATTAGGTGAATCTCAACTACAGTACTATGCAGGTAACTGCAGTTCTTGTCTCTACATTAGTTTATGGGATTTGCGCTTTTAACGGCTGATGATAAATATGAGGCTGTATAGCGATTCTCGGACTTCAACTGTAGGTTGGCTTCAACTATGTTTCGAAAACCCAACCCCCTAATGAAGTTATCAACGGCCTGCGCTATCTCATCGAATCACTCATTTATTATGCAAGATAATTCGCCTGTATATTCAACATAAGCGCCATTTCGTATTTCCGTAGATTCGAGGCCGGAAAGTCCTGGGAATTCGCCAGTCTTAAAATTAATAAAACTCACAAAACATCGGGTCTTATTATTCATTGTGCAAGTTGACATATAAAAAATAATTCAATTCCTCCTTCAGCCATAAATAAATTAGGAAGCCCACAGCAATAAAGGAAAATATCATTTGGCCATCAAAGAATTGCACACACCGGCTAGAAAGAGCAATGGTTGTATTCAATTCCCAGCTTCCCCATCTGAACCTGGACTTTGAAACGACCTTCAGTATTCTTACTGCTAATTACTCTAAAGAACCAACAGAACAAACAAATATACCTAAGTCCAGATAGCCATTTTGTCACTTCTGTAACTCATTTCACTCAAACATCTGGTGGCCTAACCGATGGACACCATCAACGTGTCGCCTGATCTAGTCACTTTTGCCATTTGCTCCTCTAACCTTTCTGCCGGCAACTGGTTCCGCCAAAGCTTTCGCGGATAAATTTCCTGCATTCATTCAAGCAAGGCGCATACTTTCTGTCAGTTGCTGACGGAATATACGACAAGTATACTCACCTCACACCTCACATGTTACTGGAAGTTCATTTTAGTTCATCCGTATGAAAGAATAACCCAAAATTTTTAAATAGGTGAGTTTGAAAAAGGATATCTAAAACAGTTCAGAATTAACCGGGTGTTCATGTTGTTTTGGAAACTTTGAAACCTGGTGCAAATTTATGAGTGTCTGCCTATATTCCACAGTCCTAAGCATGCTGAAGAATCTTAAAAAATCATTTGTGACTGTTTTCTTAATGACAGATTCAACGTACCTTGCCTCGTGGCTTCCTATTTCAGGAGACCTAAATGTTGAAAAATAGATTTTTAAGTCTAGTGCATCGCACAGTTGTGAGTCCCTTGTTTGTTAAGACTTTTAGCTGGTTTTAGAGCAAGTTTTATATGTTCCCGGTTGAGGCTTATGCATACATGCAAACAAGAGGTAGAATAACGTGATACACACTATTTAGTTTCAATGGGACAAGGGTTCCAAAACCATTTAAAAACCGCACGCATTACACTGACGTATGTCTTAATAAACCGAAAAATAGATTGGACGCATTATGAACTCAACCTATGTGTGCTCCATTTTTTACTGATTATTGGGTACGCTTCCTAAAGACTCCGTCCGTTGAACCAGAGTTGAATGCATTTTATATCTACTCGAACTCCACAAGTTTTCTCTACCACTGACTTGGGATAGCTTGATGGTTGAGGTGTCGAGTCATTTGCCGGGAGGTCCATGTTTTGCACGCAACACCAACTTCTCTACTGTTTCTGTTTAAGCCTGAACAATCCGGGTCCAGGTGTAGCCATGAAAAGAAAGGGTGCCACAGCCAGACCATTCGCAAAACCATCATTATTATTATGTCTTTATCAGAGCAACAAGTTCATACCTGCATACCCTCCTGGTCTTTGATTAGTCCTTGGATTGCGCAATGTTTGTGTTTAGCTCACTCATACGACCAATGGTATCCACTGTGTAAACATGGCCTTGCAAACTTTTGTGTGTGAACAAATTACAGAATAGTAACACGAAAGCTGGGACCATATGCCAAACAAAGAAAATCGAGCTTATAAACCTACCCTTAGACGCAGCAATGATATCTCAAGACCTTTTTCATAGTTAAATCCTGATTTTCGTAGGGAAAAGTTTTTGTGTATTTTTTGTAGTAGCTGACGCAAACTGGTGTCAAGTTTCAACAAAATCAGACGTGGATGTCATCCGGACACATGTTTCAACTTACATCAGAGAGTCAGAAAAGCAGGCTTCAGTAGGGCAAGTGTGTTTGTGTGAACAGCAAAACGATGGAACCAACATTGTCCTGTGTGAAAAAAGCTCATAACTTGGGGGAGGGGGGGGGTATGAACAAAAACAAGTACCAAACAATGGAATCCTGGAATTCTAATCGGATGCATGTGCGCGTGAACTTCCGAAAATATTTAGAGGTTACTCTGAAATCGAAGCATGACCATTGTGCTTCCTGCGCTTCCTTTCTGTGTGCTTTAGTCTAATGAAACTTGCGCTTTGCCTGGCGTTCGTCCACAAATGGCAAACCAAGTCATTCTCTGAATTTTTCTTGTAGTTAAGGTTTTTTCAGCCCCATTTATTCTCCCTCATGTGACAAACTTTCCTAATATAGCGCCTCTCACAAGTTTTGAAGACACAACTACCTCGTGGGTGATTCAGTGGAATTTCAAGGAATTCCCTAATCAATTTTTAGTTAGCAAGTACAGTTACTTTTGTTCTTAGTTCTTTATGAAAAACTCCCGCTGGATAGTGAACTCCTAGGTATTCTGTTGCGCCGAAAACTAGTCCTACGGTGGGTTATGTTTTTTGAACAAAATACCGATCTATCCTATATCAGAGCTAAGGTTTGGAAAAACTGGACAGCATGGAGTCAATTAAGGAGACTTACAGAGTGCTTGATGTTATACTCTTATGCTCACTACCTCACTAACTTTACTCTGATTGAGTTGACAAGTGAGATATATACAGTCTATTTGTCAATTTATTTGCATACGTAAACGGAACGGAAGAAACACCTGAGCGAATATCTCTGGTTCCGGCAATCTTTAGGCATCCTAGAATTTATCTCATCATAAGAGTTCGATATCCAATTTCGTTCACTTGATGAAAGTTTCAATCAGTATGCAAAAGTGAACATTATATCTTCAAAGATAGGCGACTGGCATCCAGTATGCTTTCGCCTATCGAAAGTGTTTAAATCAATGTAAGAAGATTCTCCACTTTGTTCGAGTCAGGTGACAAATGGATTGACTGGTGGACTGCAGGCTGAGATCCGAAAACCTACCTTAAACACATTCCATCCAGTGGATACATTTGCCAGTAGTTTCACCCCCTATTGCACCACACGTATTTCTGTGGACTGAGATTTCCGTGACGCAAAACCGAGTTAGAACTACGAGGCTCTCTCAATTTGTCACTAATAGTTCGCTTTGTTCATAATTTACGAGCTTCAGGCATGTTATCATTCAACGATTCTCCTCCACGAAGGAAGCCTGTGAGTTTGTTTTAGAGTCACGAGTTTCTGACCAATTGTCAAAGATTTTTACTGACTTCCAACATTGTATTTTATGAGATGACTTCCCGGGGTAGCACTAAACTACAACGATAAACTTATCATCCACCCATTGTTCAGAGAGCTGGAATGTTGTTCTTGGATAACCTATAAAAGTTTGTCTTTATTTAATTATACACCATGCGACATAATGTTTGATCAGTAGAATGATTTAAAAAAATTCAAATTCAAGTCAAGTCAGAACACTAGGTATGGACCAGCTAAACAAACGTCTTGAATTTGTTTTCGACTGCTGACCGAAATTCCGATACTTTACGCTTTGGTAGCTTAGGTTATTTCTACGACTTCCCACCATTCACTCGTTACAAACAAGTTAATTTGATTTTCGTTTACATAAATGTTGTTTCTCAATTCACGGAGCTCACTAATAATGATTGCCACATTGTGTTACAAATAACGACGACATATCAGAAGTACGATCACACCGCTACATCTATATGGCACTACGTATACCCGGATGAGATGCAGTCTTTTACTCCCAGTGCTTTCTCTGATCATATTTCCTTGGTCGTGCTAGTCCACATGAAAAGGTGAAAACCCTGAACTATGCTTTTTCCTTTCCAGGTGTGGATCATTAGACACACATTTGCTGGCGTTCTGCCCCAGAACTCTGCCATGGAGCGCGAACAGTTCTTCCACAAGCGCGCTTCTGATTCACATGAATTATCCCGTCCAAGCAAGCCATAAATTTCAGCTATGAGCTACGTTATTAGAATGACGATACATTTACCGCCCCACTTTATCAAGAAATTTCATTGATGGTCATGATTTGCCATTCGGTAAATAAGTATTCGGGCAATTTTTGGTTCGTTCATGAAAGTTGCAATATTTGTTGAGTTTTTGTTCACGGACGACGTGTTGATGCGTCGGGCAAGCTAATCATTGCTCCTGAGTCTTGAGTCTTGGTCGTCTGTGCAAATATAACATGAAACAAAACGATAGAATGGTCATATTGGTCCCGCATGTCAGTTGTCAGAAATTTACATTTACTCACGAGTTTTGGCGCTAACTGGTTCTGATAACTACGAAACTCAAGCCCGATTCCCCACTGAATTGTTACAAATAACCAAGTAATCATGTTGGAACAGGACCATAATTGTTCGAACGCGGAACTATATCTGACAATTATCGGACAAAACGTAAAATTTCATAATATGATTCCGTAGATCACGGCAATGTAACTAGCCATAGGCCAAGAACAACTATTCTGCCTATTTGTAATGTACTACTCATAAAGTTGCTGAAAATCCATCGACAGCCTACGACCGGTTTCGCCCTTCTTGGGGCTCATCAGGTAGGCGCAGTCCCCGGGTTTCCGTCAACCTTATGTTCTACTTGAAACCAAATTGCACGAAATTAGC
>NW_008751728.1:388557-397812 GCF_000715545.1 Opisthorchis viverrini
CAGGTGAGTCTCTCGAAAGAACCAAATTAGTTTGCAGATGAGTGTATATTCGCTAATTTCGTGCAATTTGGTTTCAAGTAGAACATAAGGTTGACGGAAACCCGGGGACTGCGCCTACCTGATGAGCTCCAAGAAGGGAGAAACCGGTCGTGGGCTGTCGATGGATTTTCAGCAACCTTATGAGTAGTACATTACACATATACATGTACCGCGATATTTCAAATATCGTAGCGACTGAAACATGAGGCGGCCTGGTGCAGCGCATTCAGTTGCCTGAGAACATCATAAACGAGAGATTCAGCTGGGTTTCAGGTGAGTCTCTCGAAAGAACCAAATTAGTTTGCAGATGATTTTATATTCGCTAACTATTCCGCCTGTTTCACTGAGAATAATGCTGATCGGTAGACCCGGCTTGAGTTCCGCAAATGTGCTTCTTGTTGCGGTCTCTACAGCTAGACTGCATACTATCTCTTAGCTGTTATCATCTGTTGAAAAAGAGAGATGTTTGAGGGTGTTGAAGATTGAATGCTCCCTGGTAGTATTTGGAGGAATATGGCCAAAATGTGAATTGTTCTCGCATCCCAGAAAAGAAAAACGGCTGCCGGGAGATGATGAGATCTGCGCCTTCAGCTGGTGGCCTTCATTTCTTGAGAATCTTTCCAGCCTCGAAAATCAATGTTTTTAGCTCGCAAAAGACAACTCAAACGATGAAAACGCTAGTAAACTGGGACGATTTTCTCCACTGGACGATTTAATTTTTTCCGACCAATCAACCAGTCAGCAGGGGTATTCTGATGTGTATTACTGCCACAAAATTTCACTTGAAGGGATTACTCCAGATGGCAGAATCATAGATGGGCACACACCAATTACGGTATGCCCATATGAACTGTCCATGCCAATTCATCAACCATATCATATCCTTTTACACCGGAAAAAACTCAAGGGTAAGAAGCTGAACAACAATATCCACCCAGGTGGTATTTGATCCAAGAGTGGGGCGAAGGCGTATCCTCTTCGGCCTGCATCTGACAACTATAGGTACACAGACATTTCGCAGTTGTAAACATGGTAGAATAGTCCGGTTACGGCTGGATGGTGAGTGATCCGACGAAAGCGTTTTTTGACCAAACCGCTGCTGTATAGTGTTCAGCGTCGATTCTCGTCGATAGACACACGTGGAACAAACACCGCCTACGTGTAGGTGAGGGAGTACTGGCGTTACGCTGTCTTCAGTAAAGCATGGTGGCTAGTTGTGCTCTCTGGCCAACCAGCCAACTGAGTTCATCCACGGCGCTAACGCAATCTCACTCGTGTCATATGACTGACCGGATGGAATTAAAAAAAACCCGTTATTTAATGAAGAAACGATAACGAATTCGAAAGCAGTGTGCTGTCGACCAACCACACTGTTTTGGTCATTTGAGAAAAATTGTGGTGATTCGCAACGCAAGGCCACATATCCATGGTCGGCCGAAGACAGGATTTGGCACCCCAGGACACCAAAAATTCCGCCGTTATGATAGAATCCGGGTGTTTGACAAATCGCCCAATTTACTTCTGAGCCAAGAAAGGTCCTAAAGGTCCTTAATGTCGTTCTGCTAATACCTGATGAACTTTGAGACACGTTTCCGTACTCAAGAAGAAGTTGAGTAGCATCAAATCTTTGATCCACGACTACGTGTACTTGTGAAACATCTCCAAATTGGTTAGAACCGTTGTGTTTTTAATGTGTTAATACTGCTAACTGTTTAAATGAAATAAGAAACTGGCCTAAGTATTTTGCACTTTAATTTGCACTTGTTCAGCATCACTTTTGTTCTGCAGCTAAAACCCGACACGGATGCACTCATAGGAATACAGTCAGTTTATTTCTCATCATTCAAAAATTATACGCGCTGGTGAGAAGATTACGGTATTATGCTGAAGATGACGGATGACGCCACTTCACTTATAGGCAAGCATTTGACGCCGTTTGTCTGTGGTACGATCACGTTTAGTCTGGCATCAGGCTTCCATCCTTTTATACTCTCATCTCATTCTTTTGAGTTTATAAGCTGGAACTTAGCAAGACACTCAACCCTAGGCAAACTGCTTGCAGTTTAACAACTATACACGATAGTCCAGTGGCTTATCTGCCACTAGGTTGCGGACTCATTTCGGAAAGCAGCCGACGTACATTAAAACATGCACGCACACACTACGCCCAACAGCTACGGTTTCTAGCATGCATATTTAAAACCCTCTATGTAGCACGGGAACTACCCCTGACCGGTGGCCAAGATGACAGAAAGTGTTGTTTCTACGCGTGCATGTACCAGTTACAATTCGCCAGAGGTATGCGTGGTGTGAGCAATCAGTTGGACGGATGTGAATTATTCAGTGTTGCTGTGAGAAGGGAAGACGAAACATTTGGTTAAAAAACCCATCACTTGCGCAGTTAATGTGGAGTGTCGTCATCAAATAGAAGTTCTCCGAATGGTGTAATCACCTTGTCCATTAGGACTGACCTGAGCAAAAAGTATTGTCGTTAATCCGCCAGAATTATTGAGCCACAATACAGTTCACACAGCAGATACTGGTGGACGGTGCAAATGCCAAATTAAATGTCACAACACAACTTTGTCCCCTGAAAAAAATTCATCTGTAAACCTATTCCTCAATTGCCTTCTATTTATCGCAAAGCAAAATTAAAAAATGTTCTGATGAATTACGGCGTTTCGGCTGCAGCGGTCAGTATTGTTTTTCTCCCACTTTAATCCTCGCAAAGATGTCAAGTGACTAGCTCAAACTATCTCTGGATAGCATGTAGCAGCTAAAGGGCTCATAAAAGTAAAATAAATAAACAATAGAAGCAATGATCCACCAGGACAAAATCGAAAGGCCAACAACCATTTGCCACATATAGAAGAATTTATTGTTTTCCAAGAGCCAGAATGGATACCACTTTCGAAACATGAAGCAAAATGTGATATCCCAGGAGAAAATGGAAAGCTGACCGACTCCTTTGGTTTACGCGATGTCTGCTGAATGTCCGGACTAATTGTGCAGCAGAGGCTAAAGTGTGTCAGTATGTGTAGAATACATTATTACTAGGATGTTTAATTGTTAATGTTTGTACCTCAGGAACAGTGGAAAGTTGGGTGGCGAAATTAGGTGATGAGAAAGTCTAATAAAACGTAATACATTGTGTGCCAGTGTTCCGAATTAGTCTTCTCCCTGTAAAACTAGTTTCCTGGTTTTTGGTGCATCCATGAGGAAGTTCATATGCACGGATGTAGGGTGATTAGGAAATTGCAGTACAGTTTATCAAGGCTAGAAGACACAAAGGATAAAATGGAAAACTGGAACTTTATTACTAATTCCAAAGCAGTCTTTACTTGTTTAATTCTCCCGTAAGCTATTAACGAATAACGCGTTTTTCAGACGTGATGCCACCAGCATATGATTAACGTAAAATGTGACTTAGTCAGGTGACGCAGTCCCACGAGATTCCTTGCTCTGTAATCCATCGATTCTGACGATGCATAATAGTAGGCGGTCCCTTTTTGTGTAAAAATATCTGTGCTGGCAAGCACATGCAACGTACGGAAGCCTTTGCGCTGAGCATCAAAATTTTCGCAATCCTCGGGAAAGTTTTTCCTGGTTAATGGATACTGTTATCAGTGAGCCAGCTTCTGTCCTGTACTGATGTTGAAACGCCGAAATGTGGAAATGATAATATAAGATAGAATGAATTCGTGGGCTTCAAAACTAAACTCAAGGCTAATCCATCGTTATTCGGACGGTTTTCTCACAGTTTTAGAGCTTGGGAAGATTGTTGTTCAAGACTATTTTGTCGAACGGACCAAAATACAGAACGTGACTTCAATCAGGGCTCCATCGTTTCAGGGGACCTGAAAAACCCAAAAAGTTGTTTATCAAACCCTTCTGAATACGTGCCACGTCATTTTTTGGTTGTGCTGTAATTTCCTACTCGTTAGTCTTCAAGAGGGAATCATATAGACGGACACAACTGAGTGCTGAGCAGACGTGATAGCTGCGACACTGGGAAAGTCAGCTGAGTCCAGAAGAAGTTTTGGGGCTTTTTATTCAACCTGTGGTTTCAGCTAGCAAACTGCATGCATTGCAACACAGAAGATATATTTTTGTTGCTCATAATAACCAAAGGAACTCCACAAGTCTGTTTCAAGCATACAGTGCTAAGACTAGGTCCACGTTCTAAGAACCCTTTGCACTTTGTCTACATCTGCATCGGCCAAAATATGCTACTGTTCATCCACAACTTACAGCGGTCCCTGAAAACCAGCTGACACGGGTGAGGTAGAAACGCCCCACTTCGCCTCGACTTCTGTGTGGCCAACCTCTTCGTGCTTCGTAATGGGACGTGTCTTGACTCCAATCAGAACGAATTCACCCACGCTTCTAGTGGCATAGATGGAAACAGAATAAGGGACTTAGTACTGAGCAGAAAGCTGAATCCCAGTGATATTACGATGGACACAATGAGGATGCTCTCCAGTCCCACTCTTCCCTTGTGCATCTGACCTAGCTCTCAAATGTATTATGTATTTTAACCGTTTTCACTCTGTGTTAGTTGTCGAAGTACACTGTTCCCGGTTGCCATCTTATCCCAAAAATAACCTCTTTTCCGGAAAACGGTGCAAACTTATGGTGCAAAAATTATTCTTACACACCCCCGTATTTTTATTCCGCAGCATCCTTTATACAGTCAAACTCATGAAGAGCCGGTCAGAATGTCAAATCCATAATGCTTTTTAGTCCCAATCTGATGTGTTTAAAGTCTTTATAAAATGGGGTATTTCTTAGGGGGTAAGCTGATCTCTAGGTGAAATGAGATCATAGTCCTCGAAAAGTGAGCGCTGTCGTCACTGATGGAGAACAATTTTGTGGTTTTCGCAGCAATATTTGTTTCATATGTGCAAGTAACAAACGGAATTCTTCGACCCTCTCCCGAGTTGTTTCAGGAAGTCTCCATAGCTGGTAAAATCTCTTTCACCAAGGTGGTTTTTGTTGTTGGACCATGTTGCGCACTTCTTGGGTGGATGGAATATCGTTTTGACAACGCTTCTTCGCTTCTCCGTATTCAGTCACGTCCAAATAATCTGGAACCACAGAGGAGAATGTTGGCAGCTCATGTAGTTTAGGTGGCTGTCTACCTTTTCGCAGAGCTAAGAAAATTGACTGCAAAAGTTTCATCAGCAAAAAAGATGACATCATCAGTGCGTTGTTAAGAAGCGTAGTGGGGTGTAACAGTGGGTCCTTGGTAGTGTCCAGCTCACCGAACAAAACAGCAGTCAATTTGTTATCACATTGCTTGAGAAGTAAGCGCACAAAAAATATCGTAGATATCAGGGGTAATAACTTCTCTGTACATCACCGAACTATTAACGCTAGCATACATTTGTGGTGAACAACATTAACTGCGCAGCCGTATTAGTAGGCAAGCAGAAACCGTTGGTTACGGGAGAATAAAACAAACCGTATCCGTGATGTTGGTCTGCCGAGAGTCTGAGAGTGATTACTTATAGTCAAAAAAGTCAGAAGAACATCAGGCTACAAATCCAAAAGGGCCACAGGAACTGTCATACCTGCTCCAGGGCAGCCATAGACTGCACCGCGCATTCCCAAGGCCACCGTTGATCAAGCCGATCCAGCTTCACTAAAGGCGAGTAGGTCGTTTCCGCACAAACACAGCAAACGTACCAACTCTCATTTAACGGAGAATCTGACATGGTCGGCCAATTCGGCTGACGTGTCGACGGCTTCGCCTCCTTGGAGAAAATCCCGAGTTTCACGAGTGTCATTTACTTGGGCAGTATTTTCTTACGATGTGACTCCCAGTGGCTTCTGAAATCCTCGAAGATCTAACGCCAGGGATAATTTCGAAAACAGATGGGACAGCCATCCATAACACACTGTAACGTAAAATCCCCATTCTCGGTTTCGTTCATGTAGCACTTGAATCGGACACACATGCACAGGCCATTATTTTGAATCCCAGTTAGCTAAAGTTATACTTCTTACCCCTTGCTCCCAGATGGAGCTTACGTCATCAGTCAGCAGTATACTTCTAGGGTCACTGTTTAGCTGACGTTCATTGCAGTATAATGCTATTTTCTCCAGCTGAAAAGTATCTTTTGTATAAAGTTTGACGCCATTCGCTTCAGTATGCCGGTACTTGACTCAGGGCTTTATATATCTTCCATTTAACTGAAGTACAACAAGAGTCTCACGAACCATGTTTTACTGACACAGAATTCAAGATGCCTGTCAAGAATTCTTCTATTGTTTTGGGTGGTAAAGTTACAAATATGAAATTTCAGAAAGTGACGCAATTTAACAGTCTGTTTGCTCCAGTTTGCTACCAAAAGGCCTAATTTGGACCTTTTCTTCCATCAGTCTAATAATACTGTCTTAGTTGCGTATTGCCCCCATTCCAATATCCTACTTTGAGTATTTTGACTTTGTTTTTCTTGGAGCTAATGTTCTCCGTCACTCACACAATCCTGACTAGCTGAAACCCAACTTTGGCATACCTGAAAGTTTTAGAACAATTGGATGCAGAGAATAGTACATTAATGCCATTCTACCCAGTGTGTGCTATAGTTAGATCTGAGAAAATTTAATTTTTCTTCAAGTTGAACTGGACCCACTCTGATTGACCAACCACTCAGAGTTCAGATCCACAACGAAGATGAAAGCAAGGTTCTTTGCTGATATAACGCGGTCTACTTAAATGGACACTAATTAACCTAAGAATACATTGACAGCCATAAGCTATGGACCCATTTAAGTAGAGTTCACTGACCCAGTAGACATTATTTACACCAGCAGAGCAAAATCTATTCACTTCAGTGTAGTTTTGGATCCATAGCTAATCTGGAAACTAAGCGTGTGACAGATGAATAGGTATAAGCTTCTGGGTTCCTGTAAATGGTAGATTGTCCTTTGGCCCGATAAATTTAACTGACAAGGTGCCAGCAAACATCTTTGGTGCTACTGACCTCTACTCCATAGAACAAGGGGCTACGGCTTAATTCACACCATTCCAGTCAACAGTATTCCAAATGAAACTTCTTACTTGACCTGAGATATTCTGGAAAGGTGGTTATTTCGATCATTATATTTACACTTAACTGCTTTTTCTGTACAGTGCAGACCATCGAAGAGAAGAGGCGAAGACTGGTTTCCAACAAGCAGGCGTGATTTTGCAAACAAGTGAAATGGGAAGTAGATGTATCTTTGCTTTAATCGTTCGTGCGAACCGGCAAATTATTGGAGAAAGTGCTTCTTTGGTTAGATGTTTTGGGGACCAGAGGCCACTAGTATCACTAGTATCGATTTTGCTAAAAGTTAAGCGGTTTTTTGTTCAGTCAGCATCACGTGAGGAACTGGGTGAACTAATAGAGGGCAATCAATTTTTGTTGTCTGAATTTTGAAAAGCGCATTTTGAACACTTTGTGCCATAAGCGATATAAATGATCATATTTTAACTCATCGAGCAAATTAAATAACCAAGATAAAGTGCTATCAAATACAGACAGTTTACTCAAAACAAAACATAGGTTATCACGGTGAATCTCAAAACAAATCTTGTATCCGGTGAGGTAATTATAAATATAGTATGCAGCGATTGCTTTTAATTTAAACAAAGGAGCCCGCCTCGTTTATAGAACGTGAGTTCAGAGGACAAGCTGTAATCATTCCGGTACATAGAGCCTAATAGTAAGACAGAAACTCTCACAAAATTGTAGTTTTCTTATTATTTTACTTATTTTTTCATTTATGAGGTTACTGTGTGTAAGTGGTTTGTATACTTTCTGGTTGGAAATCCGCATTGATAGTGATGAGCATAAGTTGACATAAAATTCCTCTAAAATTGCATGACGTCTATCTTTCATGATCTAAAATAGCGAAACTGCGGGTACAAACTGGTGAAAATCCGTAGAGAACCAGGCTTTAGTGAATTGCTTCTAGAAACGTCAAGAAGGAAATTAGTTTTTACGGCAAACCTTAGTGGCGCTATACGTACCGGTATACCTAGGTTAATACACATAACCCAAATGCTCAAAGCAAACCTCTGGGTTTGCTTCCGGTAAAATAAACATGCATTTTAAAAAAAGGTTTTATAATTACTTACTTTCACCGAAAAACATTTGTAACGCCGGTGTTTTTCCGTTAGTATTGGTAAAAATCACCTGGTACGGTAACGTTTGCGGTTAAAACGATTGAATTCATCCCTGACAGAAATATTTTCCCCATAGACTGGAACAAGCGGACTAAACATACATATCAACAATAACAACGTTTTTGAACAACAGTGTACTACGTTCATTGGGTAACAAAAACACGGTCAATGGCATCCTAAATCTATACTAATGAGCCTCAGATTTGAATTTCAAGTTTCGTTTGCCTGAAGCAAGCAATGTCTATTGCGAAATAATCCTGAGTCCATGTTGTTCATTTTAGCCTAATAAAACGTAATTATGCGGAATTGTGAACATTTTGATGGGCTGATAACACTTAATCACTCGTGTATATTTTGCGGAACGTCAACTTTTAAGTTGATACTTTATTGCTTCTGTTACTTGAATGCAAGGGGGACGCAGTAAAAGAAGGGAATTTGTCTTTACTCAAATGCCCTGATATCCTGGCTTATGGTTCCAATCACTACTGAACAACAGTGTGGCAAACAATCAGGCCGATGTGGCTCATGAGGACCACCCTCACCAGTTTTTTCTCCATTCGAAACTTCAACTCTGGATTTTCGTCAGATCCTGCTAACGAGCAGCCTCGTTCGCCATTGTGTTGAAAGAGTCAGTTCATTTGTGTGACTGTGTTTTGTTCATTAACACAAAGTCAATTGAAAACACCGTTAGTTTAGTTCCCTGTGAGCAGGAAAATTATATCGAATGTCCCAAAAGTTTGAGCTGTTGCTCATCTACCAGGAGATATTTCAGAACGTCATAAGTACACCACTCAACAGCCCTAACGATTTCAAGGTGGGAAAGACGTTTTTGGATATGGAAACATCTTTTTATTCGTAGCTTTTTGGGATGCCTAATGTTTTAATCGATTATCACAGCCTACATTACCGTTATTCGCTTGACTGTAGTTTGCAACAGCGTGTGGGTGTAAGTTACTAGACACTAACCGTATTGGATGCCGGCTGTATGCTACGTCAGGGGGTCCGGGGGGTGAAAGAGGGGATGCTACCCGTTACAAAATTGG
>NW_008751728.1:397969-452608 GCF_000715545.1 Opisthorchis viverrini
GACACTAACCGTATTGGATGCCGGCTGTATGCTACGTCAGGGGGTCCGGTGGATGAAAGAGTGTATGCTACCCGTTACAAAATTGCGGACAACTTCTGAAGGATCCGTAATGCCATTTAGTAGATTAGTCTGGCAGTCGTTATTTTCGAGCGGCAAAATTCTTTGCTCTGACTGATCACCAATCTTCATAAAGAATTTCAAATTTACCAGTAGGTGCGGATGAAAATTGACCGGATCGTCGCTAAGAAATAAGATGTCAGTGTCTAAGTTGTTCACACGACGGAGCATTTTATTACTGTTGCAACGAAATGGAACATGTTTGCGGGCAATCATTGCTTTCAGTCGTAAACTGAAAATATATCACAAAGTCCTCATCGTTGTGATGTTTGACCACGCGATAAAAGTGTGCTTCAAGAGTTGAATGGTCGACTACAGTGTAGTAATTGAGGGCTGGTTTGTTGATAAGTTGAGATGATTGCCCAGATCAGAAATCACTATTGTTCTTCTAAGTAACAGTCAAACCAGAGCTCTATGCTTACCGAGGAAGAGCAAGGATTTTTGTATACTCTATGATCCTGTGGCAATAAATCTACCTATCAAACGGTAGTCCGAACATATCTTGTAAGGTCGGAATACCAAGAAAACGGAAAACTGCGTTCTGTCACAGCTTTCCAAGCAAATTTATGCAGACGAAAATTAGCTAAACTCAAATCGTATCAGCTAAACCACATGCGTCTTCCTACCCGAATGAAATTATCTTGACAGGCAATCGACATGGAGCGTTATTCCTTCTGCATCACTCGGGAACAATGTCCATGTTTTCCTCAGTTCCGAATGTGAAAAGCCAGCCAACATCGACAGTAACAAACAGCCTAACATAAGGCCTAAAATTTTCTGTCGAAAGGACGATTATGCCCGCGGCAATGTGCGCATGATTGAGGTGAAAGTCAGCCGGGATTGCGTGCCTTCAGCACTTGTCCACCATGGAAGTTAAACTAACGTCAGTTTGTGTAACTACGTTGCGCAATCGTCGTGTCTCCTCAAAAAGAGACTTTAGAAGCTGTTGTTCAGGCAGTTTGATTTGCTAACAGTTTACAGATATTGAAACAAAACTATAAATTTCTAAAAGACTAACTTTTTAGACATATATTTATACCTAACCAAAAAAGAGAAATAGGGTGGAAATTTAAAGATGTACAAGTCCTCATCTGCTAACAAAAACAACAAATCTGTAACTCAATTCCATTCAGTTCCCCTTTTAACTAATATTTCATCTCAACATCGTTAAAATGGTCATATTATGCTTTACGATTCCATTTCGTTTGGTTTTTGTCTGAACTAAATGCTTAAAGACTCTCTAAAGAGGGATTATGGTTATATTTTAAGATAAACTAATATTCTTCGACTTTTTTCGGTCCAATGGCGCCCGTTTAATCTCCTAGGAAATACAACATTTCAACGCCTGAAATTTTGTTCACTATCGCACCTTCTGCGCAGCGTTAAATCTGGTGTGTAAACAAAGCGAATTGGACAATCGGTTGATCAGGTTCTTTACCAGAAATAAGGGAAAGTAAACTTTGAAGCATGTGGTTGAGTGTTTGCTTTGAAACTGAGCTAGTGGAGATTAAAACAGTGGCAGACTGGAAATTTGGTGTCATTTCACGATAACATTTTGTCGAAAAAACTGACTACTACTCTGATGTCTCTTCCATTTTCTTGATGGACTGAAGTCACCAGATAACAGAAAAATCATTACAAATACCCGCAGTTCTAAACGGCATCGTACTCCAGAAGCGGCTACTCTGTTTCTCACCCAGTCGCTGTGTAACTCATCAGAAATAAGAGTGCTACTCGGAAAACGGCTGGGTGACACACATAATGGTGCACTGGAAATCCATTTGTTTGCCAAGCAGAGCTGTTAGGTTGCGAAAGCCTCACCACCAATGGGATGATATTATCGGTTCGTCATTGAGAAGGAAAACAATATGGTTCTAGCATCACCGGAAGTTTTGCTGCAAATGTGGATCTGCAATCAATCAGGCCAGTTGAACAGACCATAATCCTCCTTCCCAAATGAAAAGTTTAGGGGCGCTGAAGATGGAATTGATGTTGAACAGCCCTCTTAGTCGGATTCTGACTTTGACATATCAACCTGCCTATGTACTGTGCGCTTATTTGTACATGTGGAGAACGATGAAAGCTGTACACAAACGGCAAACAATATTCACTTGTTTTTATGGACAGAACGTGAAGTGTAGGGTACAGTTGACAGTAGGAATAAACCAAAAGTCCCTAAGTCAATCAGGTCCCTTTAAAATGAAGCCAACTAATGTTTTTGTGTATTCCATATGTATATATGTTTAGTTCACATCTTGAAATGCGTTTAAGCATTGCACGAGGAGATTATTTAGCAAGTAATACATGACGGATGCACTAATAAAAGTCGTAAAATAACTATAGGTTCAAAAAGTGCAAACTCTGAGAATAACGTTAACAACATTAGGAAATTTAAAGTTCTTTCACACAAAAATGAGCTTATATTAACCTAAATTATTTGTCTTGGGTATGAACATGAAGATACTTGGTGTTTATACGCAAATCTTGCCTGTCTGTATGACTTGTTAAGGTATCCTAGCAGCTTAAATCTTGCTACCTGTTTGTTGCTTTGTAGACGATAAACTTTGGGTTTGCAATCCCTTTTAGCAAGTTCAACAGATGCGTAAACTGATGGTTCTCAGATCCATTTAAGTTTATAACGCTAGATATCCCCAAATGGACAGAGTGAAGCACACCAAGAGCCAAACACATCACCGATACTCGTTTGGCTACAAGTAACGTATTGTTAGAGCGTATAAAAACGCCAGAGACATTAAAAAAGATCGACATCCGTAACCAAAACACCACAATCGCCAAATTAGAATATTTCCCATTTAAAGTTAGTAAAAAGTTTAACCCCGTATTCCGCTCGCAGTATACCATCGTCGCTGACGACCTTGCTGTTGATACTAGTCAGTAAGTTCACGACCATCAGTACGACGGCAACCGAGCACGTACAAAAATTTAGAGGCCGATTTGTTCCAATTCACAGAACAAGTTACCAGTTGGCATGCTCGATTCTTCACAACCCACATTTATATCGAAAATACACTGCAAACTCCCAAAGAATGCAAGTTCTTGTCCAGAAAATCACATAGTGGTATCGGTTAGTCAAGCTTCCTTGCAGGCTAATGGTCAATGAGGCTCAAGAAGATGATGGAGAAACCTATTGACCTTGTCCTAGTTCTCATTAGGAGAGCGATGAGTTATTCATATTTGCGCAGTTTATATTCAGTACACATAATATACCGCAACTGAACTATAATTTTCGATTTTATTCTGAAGCATGTTGTACCGGCCAACCTGAGTGCTTGACCATAATCTAGCTCACTACAAGCAGGCCTTTCAACCGGGGCCGTTCACTCAAAATTCCTATTTGGTCAATCCACCCATTTCAGTCTGGAATCCCGGCACACTATCTCAACAACCGTTGCAATGAGGATTAATTAATACGACTGTCACCTTTGGTAGTGCTGACGGCTGTCACCACACCGGTTGGACGTGGAATAGGCACCCTATGGATAAATAAACATAGAAGCCGTGGTGTGAAAGCGCAAAGTCAATGGTTGCCTTATCCACAATAACGGCTGCAAACTAATAGAATCTACTTGTTGGAATGGTAAAACAAGAATCACATAACCACGAGCTGTTGCCAAGTTTGATCAGTCGCGCGCTACTGTGATACATTTTCAAATCTATAATTTCGATGAGCCTTCATGTTATATTTTTGGTGACCATTTCCTGTTTAGCTTCTGAACAGCTCCCAGAACAAAATGCTTCGAAATAATATCGAGCGCAAAGAACTTGTTCCAACACAATCACCAGTTTAATAGAAATACACGTTTCAGTTGAAGAACCACGCTATTCACGATAAATAACTCAACCATTAGTGAGAAGGGCTGATGATGTTAATTACTCTCGTGTAAAATTCAGTCGATTAGAAATGTGTCTGAGTACTGATTGTTTGGGTGGCCTCATTGATTCTTAATCAGGAGCGGTAATTGGGCTCCTTGCAACCGGTTTTTCGCTGATCTCACTGAATACAGTTCCTAAAAGCAACTGGTCGATACCTGGGTCACTAGCAGACTTGTTAGAGAGTCCCTAATTTCAATGTAAATTCTGAGACACCTATTGAAAGCGCTATGTTCTTTCTGCAGTTCAACTGGGACCAAAGTGGATGAATTTGGTTTGACAAATCAATTTTGTTTGCACAAGAATCACAAAGCAAACTTCGGGTTGAAAAAACTTTTGGAAAAGGGTGAACCACTAGTTGGGTTGTTGCCTTGGCTAAAATGACTCAATACTTCATTTTATCTGAATAAATCTAACGGAAGTGCAAGTCAAACACTTAGAAGTTTTTTCATGCAGATAATTCTTTGATGGTCATTGTCTTCACCTAAGTCAGATAACGCCCTGGTCTCGGCGTAATCGTGACTGGAAGGCTAAACGTAGGCCAAATGTATCCATTTAAAAATCAAATATATGCCAAAAAGGGAGTCAAATTTATATCAGCTGGATATCTTGCTCGTGGTATTTCCTAACTGAGTATTGCATAAATGTTATCTAATGCTTCAGCTGCTACGATATTTGGCAGAAAAACAACTTAAAAGTGGCCTTCAGCTTCGATTCATTTGGGTCGCTCCTCAACACTAGGTCACTTTGCCAATTGTGCAAAATCTGGATGAAGAGCGTAAAAATGACAGAAGCTCGAGGGTTGTATCTTCATGATTCGTCCCAAGAAGGGTAAAATGAGCTGTGGACTGTCGAACGTTCATAAAAAACCTTGTGAGTAACGTACTTTGTTGCAGAAATCTTGAAGGAATTTGTTCAGTTGATAGGCTGACAGTGAATTCACAGTTCTACTTTATATCCTAGCACCGTGTTTTTGCTGTATAATTCACCTTGATCAAATCAGCCTGAACTGTGGACAGCTGTCAGACAAACATCCTCTCCAATTTCAGAAACTCGGTTTTTTATTTTTATGAAGAGAGTATGCAAAATTGAGGACATTTTTCACACTTTTGTTTTTATATTAACCATAAGATCTCCAATAGGACCTACCGGAAAATACACCCAACAGTGTCACGCAACAAATTTCCTTCAAATATTCCATTCATGAGAACAAAGAAGGTAGCAAACAAAGCTTGTTATATGTGATTGTTCCTCTTGATTAATACTTCACTCATTCATATGGTACCTGAAATCACTTGAAAAAGGTTAAAATCGGGGTTAAATGCACTTGAGAGAAATAGAAACGAAAGGAAGGAGGTTGAATGAGGGATAGCTCAAGGGGTCACGGAATCAGGTAAGTGACGTCAATTCAGACAGACCTTGTGAGACCGGATTTTTCGCAGGCCAGTTCAAGTTCAGAGGTTGCACAAGTTCCTTTTGGATGCAAAGTTGTGGACTCAGCAATCGGATTCCAATCGCCTCTGCGATCGATAATAGTCTGGACCGTACCAGTCGTGATCGGTTCAGAGTTAGCCGGTATGTGATAGTGATTCAGCATTGAAAACTATGCTCGGAGATTTACAGAATTTGTGAAAGCATGAATCATGTGTGTAAGTTGAAGGAACTTATTTATCATGAGATTACACTTCGGGGACGCTCCTTGATAAGAATATACGACTGACGATGATTGACACATGCAGTGCAATTGATACAAGCTCTGGACTTAATGGTGTCAAATCAGTATTGGCCAGGCCCCAGATTTTGCAGCACGGGGTCCACTGGTAACTGCGTGACAAGGCACATATCATTTGCGAATATAATGTAGACTATGGAGGCTATGATCTTTTATTCCACTGCATAGATGTATTATTCTGGTGGGTATAAGTATGTGAGCTAACGCTCCGGATTTGTCGTAGTTGCAGAGATGTCCCAACCTCCGACAAGACAGTACGGTTTGATTGCACAAACTGACCACTAGATGTATTTTGAGCTTTTCTTTGTGAGATAGCAGGTAACCCTGTACGAGGTTATTGGCCTGTAGACGGGCGAAGATGAACAATACTGGTTGTTTCTTTCTCACCATGCATCATGGTTAAATCTTACAGACCCAGAGACGAACGACTTCATAAAAGAGAAAAGTAAAACCGATTTTGTATATTTGCCGGAAGAACTTTACATTTTCAGTAAAAAGGCGTCCACCTGTTGAATGTTTCTATGATAATCATCTGTGGAATTTTTCCTCAGACGCTGGAGGAGTTTATATATATATATATATATATATAGGTCAAACTTCGAGTTGACTGTTGACAAAAAAATAACACGGGAGACTCTACCTCGTTGAGAAATCTTACTAAAGTAGGGATCCTTGAAATTAGGACCGTTTCCTCATCAGAATGAGAAACGTTGTTCCACCTCTCTACCAAAAACCGGATTCATCTAATTAAGCGGTGGTACTCTTAGAATTGCAACCACCTTGGGTTTGCAAAATTGAATCTTACAAAAATACTTGTCTGATGTGTCACAATATGTATTCTGAATGTAAGATTCGCTGACCGTTGTGTTAGAATTTCACTTGATTATATGGAATGATTCACCGGTGGTCATGCCGTGGTGAGGCAAGTTTAGCCACAACTTTCAGCTGCTTGCATAGGTTTATACAGGATTAGTAACGTCGAATCCCTGCCATTTCAGTGAACTGGTTGCTGCCCTGACTTTTTTTACTTTGGATCCATGTTTTGGTTCCTCGCATTATTTGAAATCCAGAATGTATCGAGAGCCTAAAGTTTCAAGCTGCATAGTACTAAATTCTTTGGAACATTCTTAGAAAGCCTAGTTAGATAACGGTCTCCTAGTTCTTTCGACATCGGCCAAGGCATACACAGAGGATAACCGAAGCGTATGACTGATTTGGGCAGGTTTCTCCTATCGTCCATTCTCCATGTTTGGGTATTGCTAAATTCATAGGGTTAAACGCACGTGTGAGAGTTGAACATAACCACCGCTACACTCATTCTGACCTACATTGAAAGGTAATGTGAAGAAAACGTTTGTATCAATGTATTTAGACAGTTGGTGACATGTGCAATACAGCTGAATTCGGCCTATTCTATTTATCTTACGGTGGTGATTCGTTTTGTCCCCATTAATTTTCGTGAATGTTTCAGCACGGCTATCTAGTTATTCAATTTAGTTTTGTAATGCACTTCATCAAGTGTTTAGACTTGGAGATGCTAAGATGTTTACTTGGGGCATTTCCCACCAGTTTGAGAACCATGCTACCACCCATCGTAGTGACCGTATTAGGGGTGATTTATTACCTGTGCAGACATCCGAATGCTTCATGCGTTACACTTGTATAAACACAAATAAACCTATGGGATTCTTCCCAAGTCAAATGTTGCGCGAATAACTTTCATTCAGCCATGAGTAAATGTACCTACAAAAGATGCCACAATAGCCTCAAAAAATTCATTGGCCAACCGTCTTCATAGACAAACCTGAGCACCAGGCGTTAGTAGATGCCATACAGGATTTCCTTTTTACCAGATGGGTTGGCGGCAACCTTTTCAGGGTTGACGAAGATTGTGGCTAAGAAGCAGTTCTAACTTATTTCAGTACCAGTGAATATGGAAAGAAGAGTAATAGTCAGCTCTTTTCGGACAATTTGGCAACGAGTAACTCTACGGTTACATTTGATCTACTGTCTGTTACTACAGGATGAGCCATGTGTTCTCCTTAAAGGAGCGCTTTTAGCCTTAAAACTTAGGTGAGTACAACTGGTAACTGCACATTTTAAACGTGGATCGTCAATTTTAAGCAACCAGGCTTTTGGCTTTCGTCAATGGTTTCGCGGTCTTAAATTGTTTTAAACGTGGTTTGACCGGCTTAGGAAATCCAAATTTTAATCCTCAATTCACTCTTGTGTGTTGTCGTTTACTCCATCTGGTGACATTAAACCTTTATCCGTCTGCGCTGGCGGTCTAGCGCAAAAGGTTCAAAAGCTAGTTCGTTTCAACGTAGTTAAATCTTTTTCTATCGAGGGTGTCACAACCAGGGCCTTACAGTATCACATAAATAATCTACCAAATGAGTCTAACCACCAGATATTAGCTAGCCTCACATTCCCATCTATGCTTCATGTCTCTCTGCTCAGCACACATTTTCACCCTCACCATAGGTTAGCCGATGAATATTTATCGCCATTAAATTTTCAGGAAACCCATAACCGTTGCGCTGTTAGACAATGTTCACTCTCGAACGCGTCGCAGCCAGTGCGCACATCCTAGTCTCATTTTAGTTCTATTCCGATCTGTCCCATTGGAAAACAATTCAATGCGCACAAACTTCGGATTTGGATAGTCCCACTTGTTCTTCAAGGCTTTAAGACAAACTGTTTGTTTGTTAGCAACGTCGACTGTCCTACTCAAATGTTTGCTCAGCTTGGGATAATTCTGACGAGTAAAATGACTGAAATGGAAGAAGAGATCACTCGAGTGGACATGAAGTGAAAATCGTTCCGTTGATCGTCAAAGACAGACTGGTTCTAAAGAAGTTTGTCAAAAGTTATTATTATCGGTTGACAATCATTTATCAGAACGTTGATGACCAAAAAGCGTGGGCGGTGTACTGGCATCATCCGAAAAAAGTGTAATTGTATTGATGGAACTTCGTGTGGGTTTTAGCAGTAGAAATGCAGTTGAAAAATTTCGGACGCCTATTCAAAAATATTTTTTGTTCTAAGTGCGCAAAATTTCGTTGCTGAACCAATTAATTGTATTTGTGTGCCAAGGTATTTTGGCACCGTCGCAAACTGATCAGGCATCCTTATGAGACGGACTGGATTACGTTCGAAACTTCATACCTAGCATCATTCATATCTAGCAATGGACAGTTGAGATGAATAGGTGTAGAACCCACGGAATCGGTCCTACGTCAAAACTCTGAAAATTACTTTGCAATAATACAGTTGATTCATTTCCCACCTCGATGAAGTGGTGTTTCGTTTAAATTCAAGGTGGTAGTAGTGACCAAACGTCGCAACCGAATTATATCTTCGAGTTTTCATTCTTTGTAATTAAGCAGTGGGGCACAAATGTGAGAAACTGAGAGTAGCATAGTGCATTGAAACAGCAGGAGTGAAGAACACGACGAAACACTAGATAAAGTGCACTGTTCATGCGACAACTGAAGAAAAATTGCGAATTTTGACGGCGAGAGCTTCTTCTCTCCGCTGAAGTATGACTGACTTTCTTGGACCCCGATTTCGGAACCAGACTTGTAACACTGATATCGGCATGTTATATGAGAACAGTGTCATTCGGCACGTTTTATGTACGATTCTGTTCACCCAAAAATTAATACACTCTTACAACTATAGAAAAAACACTTTTTCAGTACTTGTTAATCAGTGATTTTCTGGAGTCTGTCTCGCACGCAGACTGTTAGTTGCACTCTTTTTGATGTCTGGAGATTCCAAATATGACAAATCGTGCAGTCAAAACAATGGCTTTATATTTTTGCTGGCGAATACACCAGAATCCATATTTCCGACAGCAATTTATCCTAACCAATATTTTGTACTTCTCTACAAGTTTTGGTGAGCGAATAAACAACGTATTATTCAAAAAACAATACCTTTGAAAAATGTAGACCACTTCTGTTTAGTTCTTCTTTTGACCCTCGTTCCCCGGGTGTATTTCAAAGTGACAGAGTTGACTGAGAGGTGTTCAGCTGCGTCTCTGTGGCAGCTTCGAAGAACGAGACAGCGGATTGATCTTGGGAAATAATATCCTCATTATTTATCAAAGATTCCGTCCAAACCATGCGTTTCTGGTCAGCACATGAAGCCGGATTGCACAGTCGTACGAGATTCGAACACCTCACTCTATGTGACCAATCACTGGTATCCTTGTTCAACCCAGTCATATCTCACAGCCTGAATTTTAGGTAGGGCATCATGCCATACGACATCATGTCTTAAAGCAGTTCACAGCGTTACAACTTCATCACCCTGTCTTTTAAGTGAACTTTGTCACACCGCAGTTTGATGCCAAACAGACTCGAGCAAATCAGGCTCTAACCACCGAGATTATCGGGGCTGTGATCCGACCCTCCTTGTAAGTGGTATAACAGCTTCTGAAACATGTCTATGGATATTGATTATACTTACTCTGTTTCGGACTTCTAGAGCATTGGTTACTCACTTTTCATCGAGAAAGTACGCATGGTTTCAAACTTAAAATACAAATCCTTGCTGACCATGCCACCGCCAGTGCACTCAACGAGTCTGGATTTCATACTTAGTAAGACAGGTGAGTAAATGTGCTTTGCATAGCATCTGTCAGGTGTGTTCCTGTGATATGATTTCATCTAGCAAAACTCAACTTGCAGGGACTCCGTAAATCAACCAATTGAAACAGATCGCTGCAAGGTTCAGAAATGCAAGTGTTCTAGCACGATGAAGACCTTCATTCAACTCATCTAATCATGAACGACCAGTTATACACGCAGTCTGTTTCTGGAACACATAAATCCCCTGCCCCACTGACGAGCTTCTCTTAATGAAGTTACAACGATTTCAAATACTCGTTGATATCAATATTTTCTGTAAAATAATTGAGTTACTGTGATTATAGCGGCCAAAATTTCGTCCATCGATGGCCCCGAAAAATTGGGCAGAATAGCAGTAACTTATGTCACTGACAAGCAAAACCTGGAGCGACAACGGACTGTTCCTACGACAATTTTGATAGGAGAAGCTGTGTGTTGATAGTAGCAGCTTGGATGCAGGCTCGCCATTGAGCGCGTGACTGTACCATTGGTCCGAGTTTCTAAACTTTGATATGCCCCGTCGCCCACCAGAAAATCAGAAATGACCAGCACAGATAGGTTAGTTGGTAGTAACTTTTGAGCTTCGCTGCCAAGTCACCACCTGACCTCTGCCGCCTCGTTTTTACACTCCTTTGTGTTGTGCTAAATGGATTCTTCGATGAATTCGGTCAACTGATATACAAAACACGTAACTGGGACAGCCCAACCTATTGAGTGTAAACAACCCGTCTAGTATGAAGGGAACATTTTCATAAACCAATTAGATGAACTTCAGAAATAGTGGTTCACAAAGCTTAAATAATAGGCCAAAGATTCCAACTGTCAACCACTGAAAGTTTGTTACGTCCTCAATCCAGGTTCGGAGTGCACACCAAACCATGAGGCAAAATGGAGAAGAGAGTTCATTTTGCTTGCATTTTGGTGGGATAAGATCCAAGAAGGTCTATGTCATCTATCTATGAATGAACATGCCGGAAACATTCCGGTCCCACAGGCATTAGAGGTTGCGGGTGCGTTTTCTTTGACCATATCAGTGAAAATTTTGCGGGAAAGGGGAAGGAATACAACATTACCTGATAACACTGGACGCAGTATACTAGCACGATCTTGCTGTGGGCCACGAGTGATGGTGCACAGATCTTTAAGGCAGGCCAGGGGAAATCTTTGACCCAAAAACTGCCATAGTGTCTAGCAATCAACAACAAATACCCGTCGCGTCAGGAAAGGCAACAATTTGTCGACGGTGAGAGGTTTGGGTATTTCTTTCAGTAATCTGCTGAATCTGCGGCGGAGAAAAGAACCTCTATACGGCTGCCCGGCTTCCTCCAGGAATCATCAGTAGTGCATCCTAACGAACCTCCAGGTAGGTCCGAACTTACAACCGAACAAAAACTTTCCACAGACAGTGCCTCGGGGTCGCCATCATTCAGACTACAGTATAAGTCAGAAATAAATTTTCGCGTTCCAGGAAAAATATACCGTAGTCATCGGTAGAAAAACGTGGTCTGCAGACTTCGAAGAATAGTTGAAAATCGTTTTTGAACTGAATGAAAACGAAAGCTTTTTGACCGAAATTCGATAAATGGCCGCTTTTTTCCGCTGAATAACAAGAGACTTGTTTGATTGTAATCCATTTGATAACCCCAAATTTGAGGAATCTGGCAACCGTAAGGTTTATATCACATGTTGAATGTCCACAAAACCAAGCGGATAGAATGAAAAATAAAAGAAGCTTTGACTAGCTCTCTCTGGGCATCTTCGTTTGATTCTGTGGCGATGGTCTGCACTTTTAGAGTGCAGCACTTCTGGTCGTTGCTGCGACTGTTATGGATGACACGAAAACTGATGGAAAAATGAAGTCGCAATAAATCATGTTAGGATAGGTAGCAACACATGGTTAGGAGGATGTATGATGTGTGATTAAAAATTTTGAGTTCAGCGACAGTCATACGCAAATAAATTCTGGCAATATGTTTATCTTCTTCGGTCAAACTAACGTCAGAGGCCTGTTTACTCAATCGATCGTAGGTGAAAATGGCCGAATGCCGAGCCATTGCGATGCAAACCCTTGGAAGTGAAACCAAAACGCTGCATTCATTATTTTATTCACTAAAAACTAATGAAAACAGTCACTTCCAGCATATTCATAAAGCGTCCTCGATGTTTGTAATTCATTCAGTTGAATTATATATTTCCCTAGTTGAAAATGAAGTGCCTGCAAAATTACTCTATGGGTTGAAATTGATAGGGTGGATTAAAAGTTCTGCCCACCAGAGCATATTTTCGAAATGAGTTGGGAGGTTTAGGTTGTGACTGGTGACGTTGGGTTGTTTTGACTCCTAATTCCAACCTCCGCTGAGAATGCGAGGTATCACGTATCTCAGTGGCAGCGCTACCTTTTCTGCCGACAGACAGTGCTATCTTTTGTAACGGCGTCTTAGTTAAGACCATGGTGTTGGTGGATCAGCTGTCAGCATCGTTTAATTCTGATATTTCCACTGAAAGAAGGATAGGCGGTGGAAGATTACCAGCAGTCGTAAACTTATTAGCACCCTCAAGAGCTGACTGTTTTCCAAATACCCTCGTCCATTCATTGATTTGAGGCGAGAAATCAGAAAATCACCTAATCCGTATTACGATTTGACAAAATGATCTAGTAAATTTTAGCCATACTAGCAACAAATATGATCGTGAAAAAGTGTCTTATTGTGTGGGTTTTACGGTGAGAAACCCATCGGGCAGAAACGATTTTCCCCAAACGCGTCATCGCGATATTTCAATGGGCCCATATGTAACTTAAGACAGTGATACACGAACCTAAGTACTACCAGACAATCATCAAGGATAAAGATTACTCGGCAAGTGGGTCACGCGAGGAGTTAGTATGAAGGAGGCTACAGACGATGGGTGCTTCTGTCTCACATATGAATATCATATAAATATAAGAATTTTTATTGAAATTTCCTATTTGCGGTGCTCCTGTCTAGGGTTGATATGATTTTAATGCACCTTGACAAACCACTGATTTTGTGCCTGTACAGGTGAGATCGAATACCTATTATGTATAATCGATCGTGGTAAAAATTATTTGTCCATACTCAGTTTAAATTTGCACATAAAAGTGGTTGACAATCAACCAAAATTAAAATGATTACATTGCACACAATTTTTCTGACTGCATCCTGTGTGGGCAAAGGTTAGAACAAGTAAAATTTGGCAGTTCGAGTTCACCTGCTCCCTACTCTGATACCGCGAGGTAAGAAAACTGGCCGTTACTTGCATCTCGTCTTCATCGAAATGGGTACCAAGTCGTACAATTTGCGGCTAGTTGGGGAAGTGATGGGGGAGCGCATAAAACTGGTGAACAACCCAGCTGTTTCCCAGACACCTCAAGTTACTCCCCATACGATGCCATCTTTTATCGCTAATCGTTTTGCATTTCATGAATTAGCCCATTTCTGCTGAGCTATCTGACACTATGGCTCCATGTTTTAAACGGCAATTAAAGCCCCTTTTCGAGCTAGCGGTCGATTCATGTTGGATTAGTTTAGCTTATTCATTCACAGAACCCACGTCCTTTCGACTGTCACATTATAAGATATCTCAGAAATTTTTAATTCTTGCAACTGCCCGTTAACCTAGCTCTCCAAAAACGTTAGATCTACTACTACAGTAAACCGGCTTCAAGGCTTTGAGCTAAGCCCAATGCTGTCATGATGGCGAAATTTCGGTTGCTATCAGCTTTGAGTCCTGATACTTTACGTGCAAAACAAACTCCACTTTGATGGCAGTTGCATATGTATTTGCCCCCTCTAAACTCTTATTCTTTGGAATCACCACGCATTGCAACTAGAGATTACCCAGTCTTACACTGAAATTCTGTTATTGAATTTATTCTTCGCTGATAATCTGTGGGAAGATAACGCGGTCTCTCTCTGACCATCCAACCCACGAATGGTTCAGAAGCTGAGAAATCTCCAAAATATTTTCTGTCGCCTTTCTGGCTATGAAAGCACTCACTACTGAAAGCCAGTATTCTGTGCGGTATGGCGTCAGGATAGAACAAGTCTAGTCTTTTCGTTAGAGGTTTCTTGGATGCCAGTTTTCTGGCTCCGTTCATCCGCACTTACCCAATCTGAATTTGCAACCTTAAAAGTGAGAACGCGCTTACACCTGTGGATTACGTGGTTTACCTGATACCCTTAACTGAAATGTCTCCAGGGTATTTCTGCACTCATCCGAATAAATGCCACCGGAATATTTTATTACTATGCGCAACTCTGATAAAATTGTGTTCGTCGGCCGAAAATATCCGGATGATTGAGTCTTCTCGTTAGGTTTCTTAACCGTTAATTGTAAAACTCACATAAATAACGGGAAGAACGCATTTATGCCCCACCTGTTGCCGACGGAAAGTGGAGTGATATCTACTTTATGCACGTTCTTGATGCAAGGTTTGTTGCATTCAGTAGCCCAATTTTTTTGCATATTTGGCATGACCTAATTACCAATACATGTTTTGTAATTCCTAACACGCATCTTGTACACGCATTCATCTGCTATTGATTGCCCTCACCTGTATGGTTGAGAGGGTTGAACAAAGTAAAAATTAAAACCCTCAGTCAATATATGGGTTAATTTGTTATCAAACAGCTATTTTAACCACCAATCTTTCTGCTGGGCAAACCAAAAAATAATTCACAGCAAGCTAATAATACGAAAAAATCTGAAAAAACGCCGGAAAGCAACCACATAGGTAAAACTGAAACAATTTCTCAGTCTAGGTATCCATAATTTCAGTGATCCAGACACGTCTCGTATTATTTGAAACAACAGAATCATTTAATTATTAAACTCGTCTGCGTACCAATTTGGTTTTGACGAAAGACTTACCTGGAACCAGCTGAATACCTTGTTTATGTCGAAGAGTCTTCAGCAAACAAATAAATATTGTATTACGTTTAGACAGGGTCAATGCTTTTGCAAAACTCACATTTGACGTTTTTCAAGTGTCCATCCAACTGAATTATGTGAGCGTATAAAAATGACTGATCGTAAGAACCGTAAAATTTTATGAACCTAGAACTCTGGCTGTATTGACAGTTAATGTGTTCGGAAAGCATACCAATGAAACCACTTCAGACGAAAAAAATCAAGCAACAATGTAAACACTGAATATCCACACTCGAGCTTTGTGAACGAAACGAACTGAGAAGTCTATTTGTGAAGGCAGTAACTGAATATGAAGTTCAAGTTTAATTTTCAACCCTGAATATCCATTTATCACAAGTGAAGTTTCTGAAAGGCCATTCTATATAACAGTGCTTTGAGATCGGAGGGATTGTAGAATATGCTTCTTTATAATCAGACATCTCTCTTGTCAATTCTGTACTCAAACAGAAACCTAAACACCTTCCAACTTCATGTATTTGTTTCGTTGTTCAATTGGTCGCCGTTCATGACTATTTGAGTTTTCCCAACCAAGGTAAAGAAAGATGAATAATGTGACGGTCGCCGAAAAAAAACCTACGTTTTGATGCTGCTGGAAGTACTAACTTCTCAATTATGTGAATTTCACACAGAACAATTAGTAAAAAGATAACATACTGATTAGGTATCTTTTCAACCATAAGGGCTAAATAAAGGGGTGAGATAGGTATGAGTGCTTCGTTGCCACAGCTGTCCAGCACTATGGTGTTATATTGGTTGGCATAGTGCATTAAGTAAACCATGCTACAGTGCAGCACTTTTATGGTGCGTAGCATACTTGTAGTATACTTCACCAAGTATAATGTGGTGCTTTGAGTGATTGATGTTGATCTGACCGCACAGCTTAGCAACTGAACGGTAAGCGTTTCGTCATCAACAAAGGAGATCTCATCAGCGCGCTTTTGGGTGGGTAATTCCTCCTTACCCGGGTGCGTACCTGTTACTTGTATGTGATTGGCTGACCAAAAGAGAGCGTTCTCATGTGATCATTGATTCGTTTGTGATCCGTGTTGTGTAGTGTTTTGCCTTCCTTCACCTTGAGTAG
Source organism: Opisthorchis viverrini (assembly GCF_000715545.1). NCBI lineage: Eukaryota > Metazoa > Platyhelminthes > Trematoda > Opisthorchiida > Opisthorchiidae > Opisthorchis > Opisthorchis viverrini. The sequence goes on from NW_008751728.1 coordinate 414,381, forward strand.
CTTTCTTGGTAGCACCTACTGTTAATCCTTCCTAATTTTGCTTTGCACTGTGGTCTGACATCCAAGTTAATTGGCTCGTTTCATCGCTTTGTTAGTTTCAAGAGGTTCAAACCACAATACGAAGCCAAATGAGAACAAGCCAATCGAAAGAAGGGAATAGAACTGCTGAAAGCGAGTATAAGAATAACCAATCGTATCTAAGAAGTTGGGCCACGAAACAATAGAAACCACACATACGTGCCAATGAGTGCACTGGAATGTTGTTTCTTAATTCACAAATCATGTTGAGATTACAGATCTCAACTGCCATTTAAACGCACGCGGTTAAAAAAGGAACAACTACCAAACCGCAAACTGATGACGTACCCTAGTTTGGTGACGAAAAGTCCAACTGTCCAGCTCTGAAAACAGATCACCAAGCAACCACTTGATCAACAAACAGCTTTTGCAATAAGGATCATTTGTTCTTTCTGGCTTTTAATCCGCCCAATCCCATAGGAACAGCCCTAGCTACATTCACGACCACCGAAACAGTGGACACTTTGATTCCTTTTTCTGGATGAGCGGCACAGGATATGATTGGGTTCAAATCCTATTAGCCACCGCCTTTCTTTGTTAAAAAGTTCAACGGCATAATCCACTGGGCCACAAATGCGAAGATGTCAGTGAGCCGGAATTCCACGGAATTAGCAAACCTTGTCTTTGCGTTTCATTAGACTGATTGTCCTTTGGGCTTTGCATGTCTGCTAGTAAAAATCTGCCATCTGCACATCGGAATCGGAAAGTATATCTTATCTACGCGTCCACAGAAAGGATGAAAATAATGATAGCGTTTTTCCGTGAGTTTTTGCGCAAACGTGTAGCTAAGCAACCGACAGGCGGAGCTAAACAGTTTTGTAATGCTTCGCCGGTCATAGCCGGTCATAAGCATTCGTGACAAACGAAGTTGAACGAGGCTTCACTGCACACGTCATTGTAAAACTTTATAACGGCTAAGCTTCTGCTGTGGTCGGATGAATGCTATCTTGTACCTGAGTTAACTAAAAGCCTCTCAACTAACAGTGACAATCTACTTGACCGCATTTCGTTCTGCGTCACAACATAGCCTGCGCAAAAAGCAGTATGCGGCCAACTTTCCAAAAATAGTTTCCTTTTGCAAGTGATACAAATAAATTGGAGCTGGTTCATCCTTCTAAAGTCTCTCTAAGATCTAATAACCTGTGCTTTATTATTCCTTCACCCGCCGTAAAAATCTCCAGATTCATGGTCTGGTAATCACCAGGTGCTTTATAACTACTGAGAGAAGCTATGAATAATTTCGACCACGCACCTCCATACTATCAAAAAAGCGTGACGTGCGTGCTAGAAAACCAAGTGAAATTTACCATTTTCTTTTTACTTACTAGCCAGTGGACACAAGTGACCATAATCCATGAATAATCAGGCCATTGGCAAAAAGACTTGAATGGCTCACCATAAGCTAGTTTCTGACAAATAAGATACCTCCAGTTGGATCCATCTAGATTTCACAGCTCCACAAAACCATTTGTTCCAATGTTTGCCATATTAACGAAGTAAACTGTGCCTCTACGTCACCTCTTACTAACCTGATTTGCAAAAGAAACTAAGGTGGCAATTTCAAAAGGTACTAATAACTTGCCATTATCTGTCCATAAATTCCAACTACTACTGTGGATGAAAAAAGCAATCAAAATTCAAAATGAAACTATCCAAACACGTTCTGAGGACGGGCTGCAAGAAGATCGTCGATCTACTGTGAATCTTGATACAAATAAAACGGATCGTTTTTTTATGGTAACGATAATATCTTGGTTCTGAGCTTCCTTGGGAAGATTCAAGCTTTTAACTACGCATTATGTAGTTCCCAGGAAAGGAAGACCATGGAGGGGACAGCTACTACATTCTAATGGTAAATTATATGTTCACTAAGTGATGAGTTGAAGAATGTACCGACTCATGCTACTCATGCTTAGAGCCTTGAGTCTTTGTCATGATAAGTTACTCGTTTGTGTTGGTTTTTCAGAGCCTTCTTATAGATCACGTCAAATGCCACGAAGTCTAATGGACATCTGACCTCATCAAGGCATTTAACTCACTAATTACCCAAAATAAGCCGTAGATTCTTAATAGCTGTTTTACCGGACAAATGAATGACTGAGTCGACCATCTATGTCCCGTTTTGCCTACTCATCAAGTCAGTCGGGATGATAAACTGAGAAAAAGTTTGGAAAGAGTTTGATTTTACCAGGTCTACTACGTGTTGGTGCAAGCAACGCAGCTCACTTCTATCGCATGGTTTTTCATCCAATGACAATTTTCACTACAATCGCTTATGCATAATTGGTATCGACAGCTACACACAACCAAACCTTTAGGCTCCGTCATAACTGGTTGGTGAAAAAAGTAAAACCTATTTGGAAAATCCTGCTATAATGACAAAAGGGATATCGTAGGCGTGCTGTTTAACTGTAATACTCGAATTGCCGTATACATAGCGACGCTACGTTTTTTAGTACGAGCTGATTACAGGTCAATAATCCCTGGATTAGGCTTAGGACTTGGATCTTTCCAAGCATGTGACCTCCAGTAGAATTTGTTATTCGCTGCAGACCAGTAGCGATCAGCTAGAAGTATATCTATTCCAGTAATTGGCCTGCGGTGGAAAGCTATGATTGGTCAATTTACTTGTCCGACCTCCGCAGACTAACCCTACGCTAGTGAAAACGGCCTTCTCATAATATTATAAAACCTAGTTCGTTTAATGACTTTGAAAGATAGAAATACTCAATCCTACACCAAAGTTGTAACGCCTATTTCAGAAATGAATATTTCTACCTCATTGATTCAAGTCGTCAGTTGTACGGATATCTACCCCGTGTGGTCCTCGCTTATTTTTGCCTCATTCGGGCTTATCATGTTACTGGCCGTGTGTGGGAACACCGTGGCCTTGATCATTTTTCTCTGTCCTTCGTCCAAATCACGCATACAGAGGCTTCATTCCAGACGGATAACTCTGGAGTCTAATATGCGTACAAAGTTCAAAGTGGTCACTTCCTCATTTAGTAGTGACGAAGGGAGGTCCCAAGTGCCTCGCAAGACAAGTGACTCTGTTGTTAAAAATTCTGGCTTGTTAATATTGCACACTCACGGATCGTTAGTGCGCAGACGAGCAAGTTCGTTCAACTCCTATCTCTCCAGTTTGGCTGTTTCGGATCTTCTCATGGCTGTGTTCTGTATTCCGTTTACTTTTTCGCAGATATGTCTGGGGTACTGGCTGTTTCCCCCCATCCTGTGTCCCATTGTCGTGTATGCTCAACTTCTGATGGTCACTGCTTCGGCTCTAACCAATACGGCAATCAGTTTGAATCGGTTATGGGGAATATTACATCCACTAGGGACTGGCCAGGATTCATGCTACAGGAATCCATTCCGGCATGCAGCAACACATTTGGCCTGTGTGTGGCTCATTGCGATTTGTGGAAGTAGTGTACAACTGGTAGTTACGCGGGTGCCTCAAGAGCCGTCCTCCCTACAGGAGTGTACTGAAAGCTGGAGTGACGATAGAACCAAACGCGCTATTTATTCGGTTGTTCTGTTTATCGTTATTTACCTGCTACCTCTCAGCATCCAAATAGCAGCCTATGGTTTCATCGGTAAACGGCTATGGAAGCGAAATATCCCTGGCGAGCATGTAGCAGCCATTGAGTTAAGTCGTTTAAAGCAAAAAAGAAAGGTGAGTTGATTATCCAGTCGCCCTAGGTTTTTAATACATTTCTAATCTAATCTAATTTATCAATTTTTATAGGTTACACCATACTTTTAAAGTTCACTGAGGATAAGGCTGCAGAACCTTGCCTGGACTTTAGCCTGAATGCATTTAGAGGAAACAAAATGATAATTCTAGGGGTATACACAGCCGGTATCCTTGAAGTATTTGATTCAAGTAGGTATTAAGATGACTCTGTTCCCCAATCAGCTTCGTCAAAAACTTACGTGACGAACGCACGTAATCAAATTCATACGCATCCTTCACGTTGTTTTTTGGGTTAATCAGCTTGCCAATTGACTTTTTGGCAGCCTGGTAAAGCCCCATTGTATTGAGGTGTTCTGTACATTCTTAGTTAGATCTAAAGCACTTTCAAGTTGTATTAATATCAGCCATCAAGTTCACCGTAAAAACTATGGCTGAGTGCCGGACTAACACAACCAGTGTGACAACCCAACTAAATACTAAAGAAAACATTTTACCTCGGGCTAAGTATGAGTATTATTGGTATTTTAGTTCACTTTCGAAAGCTATTCCATACGTGATACATTTTTAAAGTTCCGCCAACGTCCTCACAGATTCAGTAGATTTTACCTACTTGTTGTGTAACCTGATAAGTCATGAGAAAAATGTTTTTCGTTTTACCTCTTTCGTAAATTCGTTGGATAATTTCTTAACTGTTGCAACTGACAATAGTAAGGAACTCGGACAAAATAATCAGCACAGAATATTATAAAAAATGTGAATGCTGGTCGTTGGCTTGTTTGCTGAGCTCGGCAGTTTGATTGTAAACGTTTCATCACCAATCGAGGTGACATCATCAGTGCCTTATTGGGGAGCGTAGTAGTGCGTAGCGGTGGGTTAGTAGTTGTGCGTGTTTTCGTGCTGCTATCAGGGGAGGACCTTTGATCGCGATTAGTTGTTCGGTGGGGCGATCCCATTAATTGATCCGTTGTCCTGTGTTCCCATTCGCCGATGCCCACGTGACCTTTGAGCTTGGCATCCCCTGACGTCGTAATCTGGTCGATTCTGGAGTGACCTTTGTCCTTTTGAGTCCCGGGTTGTGACCTTTATGGATTTGCCTCCAAGGAGTTCCTTGCTTCTTTGTTTGTGAATCCAATATTCGGTCCTCCTTGAGTTTTCCGGTTGAGATGTTGGTCTTTTGCACTTTGGTGTGCGTAAATTGGGTCGAGTTCGATGCACCGGTTGATCGAATTCGCCGTTGGGTACCTCGCTTCCAGAAATTTTCTCCCGTGTCTAGTGCCTCCGTATGCCAAAATTTTTGCGTTTTCCAAATTTAATCCGTGGCCTTCTTGGTCCTCGTGTATGGATATCAAAGACAGGGAGTCAAGCCTCCTGACGGCCTCGTTATGTTCCTTTATTCATGTACATAGACCCTCCCAGTTTGTCCGACGTAAAAGTTGTTGAAGTTGTTGCAGTTGAGTTAGTATATCACATTGTTCTTCTTGGGTTTTTCCGGGGTCTAGTGATTAATTTCCTCTGTAGAATGTAAATGCGTGAGATACACTGTTGTCTTTGCCGAATATGTGCGCTACGGATATCCGTCCGTCGTGACTTCAGTGATACAACCAAATATCCCAAAACAAAGGGTCGGACCAACGCACGCTCAGAAATCCTTCAAAACGGTATTTTCAATGATTTGTCTTATACGATCTTGATAATGTAGAAAGTTCATGTTGCCTTGAGATGCTACCACTAACAAAAATATAGCAGAGGCTTGCGATGTGCCAAACATTGGTTGCACAGATGTGTTTCTTGTTTGTCATGTCGCTTTGGGCTAGCTCTGGGAGCTTGATGGATGCCGTGCAAAAATATTTTGTCAGTACGCATGCACCGCACTTATAACCAGATTGATGAATATCCAAGAAAAATTATGCGGAGCAATAGTGACAAGTGCATTGAGTTATATTCGAACGCCTTTGAGCTACAAAACTTTTCAAAACCCTGAATAAATTTGGATCTGAGGCTAATACAACAGAAAGCTGTTGGTGATGCCCAAAGATTTTACGGTGAAGCGTTCCAGTGATTTGACTACTTTATTGCATAACCAAGACGATACAAAACCGTTGCTTCATTGAAATGAAACCAGCAAAGTTTCGGGCAAATTTATTCACCCCAATTTTTAACCGGATATACAAACAGAAAGAATAGTCAGTGAAAATCATGGAATACTGCTCGTCATCATGTTAAAGTTTGTCAGCAAACAAGAGGTATATTTTGACGTGCTGAAGATCTGCCCAGCCAAAAAGCAATGTCGAAGTTCTGCAGCACATTTTGCTAAAGAATGTTAGAAACAAAAATATTATTGTTTTTTGGGTTCCTCTTCTACACAATTTGAGTTTGTATATAATTACTGTATTCTGAAAACCCAAAGTTATTACCGTTCATCCCCATAGAAAACCGCTTTTGTAGTCTCGTTATTCCATAGGACTCTGAAAGGTTGATATTTTGCAGTTATTCATAATGTACTTTTTAGAGCATAAATTCCTCAGTGTATCCCATCTCTCGTCTAACCGCTACAAAAGCAAAGCCCTGATCTACAGAGTAAAATTCACTACTACACAAAATTCCGAAAGTATGTGACTTCCTCTAACACTAACATATTATCTTTCCTTTGTTTCTGACCGACCGCCGGATACCACAAAAACATTGTTATTTAATCCGTGGGAACGAAATTCATTTCCCTACCTACGTCACATTGAGATCAAACCCGCCCAAACTATGCTTATCAATTTTGGCAACTTCGGGGCATGTTGTGTATTAACTCACTTTACTTGACATGTCTCATTTACATAAAGGCCTTGAAACGAAGTCTAGCATGGGCTATCCACTCACAAAGCTCCCGTTTTCCTACTGGATAATAGAAATACAGTTTTCGTTTCCTCTGAAGCTGTAATGACAACTTGTTACAGAGGTTAGCTTACGGTCAGCACATTCAAAGAATTTGTGATAGGAATCTTAAGGGTCCAAACGGACTTGGGTGTCACATTTGGAAATCAGAAGTATGCGGTTAAGCTGACGTAAATATATAAGGGACTGTGCCTTTCCGTTCGCGTGCTCCAATTTTGAACACCCTTAGTGCATGTTATCTTCTAGTCAAAACATTTTGTCTTACGGTGTAACTTATCACCTCTAGGTCCATATGAACTAATCACTCGCCCTGGGGATGGGCACAAGGTGGTGGGTGCTTCCAAGTGTAATATAATGCTTTTACCACAGTAAAATTGTCCGATATAATTCGTAGACATTGTACCTCAGTATCATGACTGACATACTGCCTGAACCAGGAGATAACTTTAACAGACGAGACCGAAGTATATTCCCATTATCAGGGGGAAATTTTCATGAAAAGTTTGAGGTGATGGACCGACGACAAAGTTCAGTTTTCAGTGTGTTCAAATCAAAACAACTAACAGAACTAGCCGGAAACGTTTATGCAAGTTGAAAAAAAATGGGGTGCTCTTTTTCAATGAAGCCTTTTCTGGCTTAATTACTCTCCTATGTCCATAAACTTATGAATTTTTGATGCGCCGGACAGTGGACTAGCAAGGTAAAAAAGGCTTATCTCATGGGATAAGAATTGTTGAACAACAATGGTCAAATTAGACAGCAAACGAAAGTAGGGAAGCACAACTATAGAATTAGAATTACTTCGGATTCCGACAAGAACCTGTTTGAGCTGGAAAAAACTGCATGGCCGATAATGTAAACTGTGCATGTCCAAAAATATTGAAGGTTAAGACTAGACTTGACAGCCTCACATGTCACTTATACTGGGTACACCAGTGGAGAGAACCTCATCCAATAATTTGGTAAGCAGAGAAGACAGACTGACTGCTAGAATCTTGTTGAAGTTAGTTAAGATTTGGCGGGTAGGCAATAGTTAGGCACTCAGTGCCCTTTCGATAAGGGTAAGAAACAAACATGGATAGTTGGATAATTTCAGGGACAGACAAACTCGACCATGACTTTCATGATGGCCTAAACAAAAACACTTCAAAACAAAATGGATTTCCAGAATGCAGCTGTGCTGCTCCCTTAACTCATTAGAAGTAATCAGTTTACTACCTTGATTTGAAAAACATGGTGGACGGAATTTGATAACAATTCTCAAACCATCCGCCACATTTGCCAATGTTTATCAAACTAAATTATTGCTGTTTAAGTAAAAGGATAAGCCTAACTGATGGTTTTGTGAAGTATAAGATCACTAAATCAAGTTTACGGACTACAATGTATAATAGCGCTGGAGCAACAAACTACTGAACAAGAGTTCGGATAGCGTGACTACTTTACAGTACTAAATCCTTACGGAGGCACATTTCTCCTACTAATTCATCGTTTTATCATCCACGGTAAACCACTGAGCGCAGTGGGTTAATATTTAATTCCATAAAAAATAAATGTTCCTTCTTTGCCACCTAGGCACCTTGCACCACAACACACTTACACACATTATTTAACTGTATTACATTTTTTGCTTAAAATCCGTTCGAAAAGGGGGTGAACGAGGAGCAAAAACAGTAATAGCCGTGCAGGAGACTTGTCACATCAGTAGTCCCCAGGGCTTACTTTTGTAAGCACATATGTGTACTCTACCAAAACAACAAGTTTAATGATAACAGCACCCAAACACTTCTTCCCAGGTTCGAGACGGCATCCTTTTATCAAAATCGCGGGCGGTAAAGTTCCACGATTTGCAGGATTCGTGAAATAATGTCCACAAAGCTCGGTTCAAGGTTAACTTGGTGTAGTATTAGAGCATCATAAGCTGAATTCCGTTCACTCGCAGTGTCTATTCTACAAAATCTGTAAATACATAACTTACAACATGATCGTGTGTTCATTTGATTTTTAAAGGGATTCTCAAATTTCTAAACGTCCCTTGCGACAAAAGTAGATATTCGACCATCTCAAAAACACCAAGTATGACAAACAATTTCACTTAAAGAGCTAAACTGCTTTCTTCCGTAGATCTGAGGCAACATGTATAAAAAACCCTCGTTCTTGATTATCAAAGTTCAAGAGAGTTCTCCATAATGTAACTGCTGTACCGGCACTTCAGAATGAATTACAGCCATCGCAAAAATGGCCTCGCACTGCTTGGCAAAAACAAATAAAAAACGAGTTTCGTTGGACAAATCTGGTTCCAATGCCTTATTTTAAATTTTCATCTGGAGGAGTGTGGATGGATGAGAAAATAAAACTAGTTTCCTATCAAGTAAATACAAAGTGAGCAATTTTTGGCTGTCGATGATTAATGCTTTGGGCTGAGCATTTAAAAAGAAATTCCCATTTATTCCAACGCGGTATCATGTGTTCAGGTGACATTTCCGCATACACGGTCTACGTCAATAAAGAGCGAAAGGCTCCTAATGACTAACTTCTGTTTATTTTGAAGTCATTTTTCAGCATAATGGCAGAAGTTATGAATATTTTGCTGGCACTGAAACATGCCTGTGACCTTTGTTCACCCATCCTAAACACCGAGCACCAAGCAGCTGCTACTACTTCGTGGTTGAGGTTTAGTCTATGAAAGGCTCTATGTGAAATGTCTCTCAGAAAGTAAAAACGTTCCAGGAACGCAGCAGGGGTTGCCGTAGGAGGATCATCTACCTTTTCGATGATCATCTAGAATACTTGTGTCTTTCGATTACCGTGATTTGGGAGGTAACTCTGTCCCAGCCGCAACCTCCCGAAAACAATAATTTGTGAAACCATTAGATCGCATCGTATTAACTCTAGTGACCAGAACCAACACACAATTCTGTTCCCACCGACTCAAAGAACAAAATGTGATAAACAGCAGCGCTACTTTGCCGTCAGTTTCCATTGATATTAAATGGCCTGTTCGGTCTGTTCAACGAAACCGAATCGGGGAGCTCGTTCGTGTCACATAGGTCAGCTGATCGATGGATATATTGAGCTGAGTACTGATATCACTCGTGCGTATGAGCCAACTGTAACCTGTTTGGTAGAAAGCCCCTTCCTCTTCTGCAGAGGATGATTCAAATAGAGGGGCCCGCTTCATCAGTTACATGCCGGCCGGGCGTTTGTGCTCGATTTGACCTTGTATTTTTTCCTCACTTCCCAACTAGAGCCCTCAATGCGTCAGTTTGTCTGGAGAAAGTTAAGGTGCCACAGAACCGCTTAGAAGGATATGTCTGGTATACTGTTTCCGCTGTTGAAAAATGCATCTAGTTTCTACGTTCAGTAAAGCTCACAGCTTACATAATCATGTTTAGGGCAAACGCTCATTTGTATATCGATTTTTACTACTAATTTAACTGTGATTCGGACAAATCGGTCAACTGGGATTTTCCTTACCAAAGCTTTTAGAGCCAAGACTCTGCACAACTAAATAGATGCATTGTTCAATGGTTCTCGTTTGATTAGCGTTAATAAACATATGAAGGGTGCCAAATAATAACGCAACACTCCATGGAACCTCACCTCCAAAGACAAAGACTCCATTACGTTGTTCAGCAGCAGGCCATCATTCACACCCGAAGATAACATTAAATTTTCTTAAGCTAGCGTACTATTCATAAGATTTCGGAAAACTCCTCGACACCCTATGGCCGGCTGAATCCTACTTGAGCGTCATCAGGTGGGTGTGGTTCCCGGGCTTCAAAAAACCTTACGTTCCCGAGTAATAAACTCATTTGCAACCCAATTTGGTTTTCGCGAGAGACTCAACTGAATCTCTCGTTAATGACAGTCTACAACTGAAATTGCTGCACACAGGCCGCCTAATGTTTCAGCTGGTACAATATTCGAGACATCGCAGTACAACCCCACCGGGAGAAAATGCTGTCTCTGTTGTCTTCAGGTAAGGTTGCTGAAAACTCTTCGAGAGCCCGACCGGTTTCGCCCTTCTTGGGACTCATCAGGTAGGCGCAGTCCCTTCCAAATGCAATTTATTGTATCAGTTTATTCATTTCAAATTACAGTGAAAACCAGCTTGACCTGCAAATGAGTGTATTTCTAGAAAACAGTGCAATTTGGGTTCAAGAAGATCATAAGGTTGACGGAAACTCGGAGACTGCGCCCACCTGATGAGCCCCAAGAAGAGCAAAACCGGTCGTGGGCTGTCGAAGAGTTTTCAGCAACCTTGTGAGTCGTTTCTTCTATGAAGAAAACCATGCATTCTCATTTGAAACAAAATTGCATGTAACTGGTGAAATACATTCATTTACAGATTACACCGGTGTGATCTGACAATGAGTCTTCAGTCATCCTATGAGTTGCTTGTTCTCCAAAAAGCATATACCATGATTTCTAGGATATCTTGCCAACTGAAATATGAGGCACGCTGCGAACAGCACTTCTAAACTGAAGAATATCTTAGACAATATAATTCTTTTGACCTTTTATTAATACTGCTGTAATTTGCAAATGAGCGTAGTTTGTCAATAATAATATGAACGTAATTTGTTCCAATGAGCTTGCTGCCCAATAAGCTAACATAAACTCCATGGTCTTCTATATTCTTCACAGAACATTGTATATGTTGAAAATCTTTGAAGCATCAAGCAAATTTAGGTAGAAACATACTTCCAATTTTCAGAAACAACGAGCTCTCTACTCATGAGTATTGAAGTCATCTAACTAAATAAATAAATACATTTACAGGACTGATTGCGCATTTTTCCTCCAACCGCAATGAATAAAAGCGAGCTTTACTGCACTGTAATAAAATCATATTCGATGATACTATGTTAATTTCCCTCATTGCAATGCAAGCTTGCCAAAAGTTAGGCAAAAGGAAATTTACGGCGCAAATGGGACGTTTCTCTCCTGAAAGTAGGATACTTGAAGCCACTTGCCGTTGAGGGCTCTCTGATTGGATACCTCTCATGAGGAAACAAAAAAGGAAAGCACCTTCGGCTGATTACTTCGGGGCTCGCTTCAGGGAATAATTGTCAGAACATTGTTCTATTAGGTTACGTGCAAAATAACTGGCAACATCTCTGGACCAATAGTCTTCTTTGCTGTATCCGCTGTGGGATATTCTATCGACCCGATGACGCCGAACCCGTGGTGCAGTAAAACTGTATTAAGAATTCGAAACCGAAGCACGATTGGACTGTAAACAAAACGTAGCCTTAAGAACTGAATTAACAGACTAAACATCTTTTGTTTGGGAAGTAAGTCCTTTTCAGTAAAAGGCTGAAAAATTACGGTGACAATTCGAGCTGGAATGAACGAATACTCTTTCGTGCACATAACCGTTCCAACCTCGATAAAATACCTTTTCGCTGGAGATGTACAATAAATGCCGTCTGGAATGCGTCCACATAACGGAACTCATTTCTTCTAGGTAAAACCTGGTGCTTCCACTTTCAAGAGACCTTCCTTTTGAGCCACGTGCATGTCCTAGTAACATACACTTTGCTGTCACACTGTCTCCACAATCTGAGCAAACTCCATGGATATAAAAAATGTTTGGATATTCGAAATCGAAACCATCATGACGCACGCAAATGAACGTGAATTGACCAACCTGGGTGCAAATGTTAAATCCTGTTAGCCTTAACAAAGATTCACATCTATAGCGTTAGGCAGTTTACTGTTTGTAAACTTAAACATGCGCTCTCCATCTCCTACGCAAATTCACGGACACGTAACGTATCAGAGATCTTCATCAATGAGGTGAAGTAGTATTAATTAATAGGCAGTTTAACCTCTAAAATTTTGTGAAAATGGATATGTCCATTTAAAAATTCCACCAGCGCGGCTGTTTCAAAAAATTGCATGTAGTTTGCTCTCAGGTGTCATTGCATCATTTTGAAAATCACCAATGACGTGAGAAGTGCAAAATCTGTACTGGTTTATTGACGACTCTGATCTGTTGGTCATTAGCTCCGCATTTTTCAAGGACTGCCTGGAAGCTTTGAGTTGGTGATCAACCAACACCTGTAATTCGTATTCCCCTTTTCAATTTTCATCTTCGTATCCTTACTCGGTATTTTTCAACACGGGTCACAAACAAAATGGAAGAGAATATACTGGTCCCTTCAAATTGTGCGGTATTCTTGTTGTACCGAAAACATTTTTTCGGCTGTCCCGTTTTGAGCCGGAATAACGTTTGGACCCCAAAACGAATTGTGATCTTTGTAAGGTATGTAATGTGACTTGCCTCTACACCCTGTGCTCTCAAAAGTCAAAGAATTTGATCACTTTGGTTCCGTAAAGATTATTGTCATAAAAATCCGTCACTCTTCAATCTAGTGAGTACGAATAAAAACCTTTCGTCTAACCCAACAAGACCACGCAGCATAGAGAAATGAACACAAAACAGTAAACCAGGTCATGCCATATTCCATTCCGTTCAGAGTAACCATAACAAGTGAACAGGTTTGTCAACACGAAAACGCTTCGCTCTACTTGGTGGTTTAAGTAGTGAGGTGAGTCTCCGTATTGCTGTTGTTGTATCGGCAAAACACTGTCTCCCTACAGAGTTGCTTGCTTTTACCTGGTCTCCGAAATACATTTTTCTTGACCAGGTAAGGTGGCAGATGATTCGAGTGTTCTAAGAAATGTCACGCATTAGGACCATTTATTACGTCTGCGTGACAGAGTAAAAGAATATAGACTGTTGGAAGTCCCGTTTCGTCGTTGTATTATCAACTGCATACTGAAACAATCAATTTTTCTCAATTTATTTGGGACTCGAAGAATGAACGCAGTAAATCAGTAATTAACTCTACTCCCAGACTATGGTTATGCGCACATAAAAACATGGTCACAGCGGTAGATACATCGGCCTGACGGATCCATGTATTTGTTATCAGCACTCATCGTAATGTTTCTATTTGGGTTGTATTATTTGATCGTTTTAAGTGAAGTTGAAAAAAAAGATTTTACATCCCAAGCCTGTCTCCTTACTTTGTTAGACACTTTTGTTTAGAGCCAAATGACACTTTGCCTCCAGTGCGGAACCAGGAAGACAACTCTTATTTCGAACTCAAAGGAAAGCAGACGAGCTAATTTCCGGCTTGAGTGAAATTCGAAACATGATCAAGGCTGGTGCGAAAAAGATACAGTGATCTCCTTGGAACCGAATTATTTATCATTGAACTGAGTTCATCAATATTACAATGAACGTTTTGAAAGAGTCGAGTTGCTGACAGGTTCTAAGGATTTGTTTACCAACAATCGATTTCCAAACAATCAATGAAATTCTGTGGAATTTCTGAGTTACCCTTACCGATTAGGTTAACCAGCTGCACTTCTGCTTCAAACACCGAAACATTTCATGGTAGTCACTACCCCAGCAATTTCATTGACGTTGGTTTTATTAAGGTGACTAAATTCTAGTGCGTTTCCATGCTTAAACGCACCGACTGCTTTATGTCCCTTTCTACCTTAAACGTCCCATTTTTTCTCCTGCATCTAATTTAGTATTGAAATTTAGCTGTCAGCGGTGATTTCAAAGGACCAAGTCGCATAGAAACAAATATTGGTTTTCTTTAAATAAAAAAGCAGTTGGCTGTTTACCGGCATTGTGGTCGACGAACCGAACTTCCGGCTGAGTGACCATTTGATGAACCAAATTTTCAGTGAGTCTAATAACGAACTGACTACTGATGAACTTATATTGTCCCATACTTTCTGATAAATTGCTACGAATTCCATTGCCTATTTCAGCTTTTAGAACAAAAAACTAATTTCCTCAGGAAGAGGAAAAAAGTAAAAGTCCTTTGCTTTTGGTTGGATATGATCCACTGGACTGACAAATAGGTCCAACGACAAATGCCATTTTATAGCTGACACGAAGTAATGCACTGGTGATCTATCGGAAGTTTGCGCATTGTCAAACGCCAATTATCAGGAACGACCGAATGATAAATGATTCATGAGCATGAGACCGCAACGGGTTTCTGGGTCGGATTCCGAAATGCTCATGGCGCATTATTCACGAATAGGACGCATGATGAAGACAAAAACGTTAGTACGCCGGAGCTTTTCGAGCTCGAACCAAAACTTTGTGTTAAATATCTGGTGTAAGTTCAGGCTCACAGCTTGGTTTTTGGCATGCATTTAACAAAAATCGATGACTGATCAGGCAATACTTCCTGACTGAATATCAGTGGTGGTTAGATCTAGAGCATGCTTAAACAGTTGATGTTCATTATTCAAGAGTTTTGCACCAGCAACCTACGGACGGATAATTGTGCATGTATTATTCATAGGGCCTCCAGAAGTCTGTTCTCCAGCACGTTCGAGCCAAATTGCTCGTATATGCACAACCGCCTTTAGGCAAGCAAGTAGCTCAAAACTTTCACAATGAGGCAATCGTCACCGCAGCACTTCTCACTCTCCCTGTGGAAGTTGTGTTTATACCCAACTATTGTTCAGTTCATAGATCAAATCAATCGTAATCTACGAATGCTGTGAGGAATACCCTTCCTGCGGTCAACTTGTTGTATGCCTCAAAGACGACAAGTCCGCTATTTCCGCCTGTTAGAAATGACACACCAATACCACTCAACTCACGTGAGCACAAATAATTGTGTGGTAGCAGTATTTTGGTAAAATACAACGTCATCTGTTCGTATGCAAGTACCTTATACAACGCCCCCGTAGGTCAGCAAAAACTGCCAGTTTGTCAGTGAAACACACTCTGGACAAGCCCAACTTTGATAAGTCAGATCACTTTTTCGTAATCAGTCGTCAGCATACCAAATAATCCTCAAGTTAATTAGAGAGCTGTAATTATGCACTTGAGATTAGAAAGAAATAGTGCCGTAAAGGCGTGAATGTGCATCAAACCCACTCGTCCAGTTCATGCCCTTAATCAACATATAACCTTCAAATGTACTTGTCGCGATGGGCGAGCAATTTAACACTACTTGTGCATAAATTACTATGTCCGACCATCTGGATGATCTACAAGTTTGCCAGTGCTCGGTCAGTTTGAGACTGCTATCCAATTCGACTGAGAACTCATGATTCATCGTCAGTGAGAAAGAACAATAAAATCACCGCATGGGTAGCGACATCTTCCAACAATTATTAATTTTACACCAAATATATAGTGCAGTACTTATGCCCTCCTCATTAGGAAGACCAGTGTTTCCGTAAAAGTTTCGATAAGCTTAATTCTGGCAAGCGGAATACTTTGTGAATCTCAATCGACTTACAGTAATTTGTAGGTTATTAGTTTCAAAATCTGCGAAGCGTTAAAATTTTGCCTGTCTAATCGCTTAATCTCGTATATTGTCTAGCCTGGCTTTCGAGAATATCCCCAAGACTGCAGGGATGAATGAACCCCAGCTATCTGGGGAAGAGGAGAATAAACAGCAGTGGTCATAATTCAGTAACTATTGCCACAAGTCCGAAAAGTCATGAGCACTCCAAAAACGGTGGCGATTAGTCAGCCGGGTGCCCAGTTATCCAATACAGTATCTAAGCTGAACTGTCCAGTCCGAAAACACAAGTACAGACACCTGTGACTCCGCAAGTGTGCGGTGAAATTATTCCATTAAAAATGACCAGAAGCCATTAGTCTCCAGTAGCACTGCCAGACATATCATCCTCGGAAACAGTATACATTTCTAATTAACTCAAATTGGGAGACAGAGATAAAATTGGCGGTCTCATCTTTTGAAGCGGTGCTGAATGACTGAACGAAGAAGAACGACTGGCGAAATGCGCTGAAAAATATGCCGGCGTTAATGAGAGGTGATCCGTCTCGTTGCTTGTGAATGAGCTGTTCATACTAAGATATTCCAAAATAGTGTTGCTGCACTTTGGAAAAACCATAGTGACCTGAGTGGTAACTGAGCTCAAAGAGCTTCATCAACAGCTTCCGACTCATTTACTTTACGCTCGTTAAAGAGATCCTAGGTTTCTGCAGAGAAACTATCGAACCGTAGAATGACAAAACCATACCTGGCGCCCAAAGCTAGTGTACTCCAGCTTTAATGAGCTTCTGCTATTTTAAGCAAACACCCAGCTAGTTGGGGCACTTCTGTGAGACGTCGCCAATCCAGTATGACTTTCGTCGCACAGCTCTATTTTTGGACCATTTGCAAAGTGTTTTCTCCCACAAGCTTCCTCCGGGTGGCTCATTTGCTGGTTTCCTTCTGCTTTTATCTAGTAGTCATACTGGTGGATGAGACTGTCAACTGCACACAAAAGTCAGTCAGTGATGGGGCTGTATATCCTGCGCGGCGGATCTCATTAAGCAGCAACGATAAGTCCATTTTTATACAAGCAGTGTAAACTAAGATTGCGTGTCGAACTAGATTAGGCACTTGTTGCGTTCATTGCAAAAGGCTGTGTTATTCGACTCCTTATTCACGGGGCGATCAGACATTATACTTGTCTGTGTTTAGTCTAAAAGTCGACCACAGTGCTATTTCGAGAGCAACCAGTGTCCTTAATTCCTCAATGAAAAGGCATTACCTCGAACTCTATAATGTTCAATTTCGCAACAGGTAATTCTCCTAGCACGAACACCACCAGTAAGGACTTGCTCAGTGTAGCTGCTAGTTTGTTATTTTCCTAAATGTACCACTTAATTGCACATCACACGTTTGTACAACTGGTGAACCAGTACAAAACGCTGCCAATGAGAAACTTTTGCACACTTCCAGTCTTCGTCTGAAGTCTACACGGCTCCAAAAATTCCAGGCTTTGACGCAGTAACGGACACAGACGCTACAATAAGGGCAGTTGGGAGACCATTACTCTGACTCTATTTATGCCACCCGCCCTCAACAAGTCCATACGGATATTCACAGAGCTAAAATTACGCGTTATGACACGAGTCTGAAACTTCCGGTATATTCTGCAACTGGTTGATATCTGGCTGACCTATCAGGGCTTGATGAAGCAGAAAAATAAATTTACGCCCAGGACAAAGAACAACTAAAGCGTTTCATATCATTTCAGTCCAGTTGAAAGCTGTTCAGAAAATTAATCAAAAGAGAAGTGCAAAGAAATGCGGCAGAAATGCGAGAACGTTTGACATCATCTTTCAGCTGAAGCTATATGCCTTCATGCAATATTGCAAACGTTCGTTGCGCATTTTTTATTTTTCACATAATGAAAATTCTCTGATGGTTCCGTCGTCGAAATCAATCGTCAGCACAGCAGTTACGAAGTTAGTCGTGACACTCATGCCAAAACACCATGAATAATTATGAGCAGCTTTGTTAAACTAAAATTTGTCATACTTCGTTCTCAAAGACCAAACAGTTTAGATGTCCACGGGGTGTGAGCGCCTAAAATAGAGCGCAACTTTTATGAATTGTCTTGCAAAAAACTTCCATAACTAAAATAAATTATACAAATCTGACAAATATGCCTTAACTGCTTTCATCGTCCGCATACGTTTATATAGATACCTCCTTCCCAATAATTGGCACGATAAGCGCATGCGAAGAAATTTTGGAAAAGCTCATACCAACATGGAAACTTGCAGACTCCATATTCCACAAATATTTCCGGAATGCCCAACTTTGTTACACGACACCCATTAAGCTATCTTACTATCTACTGTAATTTTTTAAGAAAGTGAAAAGTCACAGTCAAAGTTTCTTGATCATGAGGAAGCGTTTTACCTTAGCAGTGCCGAAAAACTCTGGCTAAATAAAGTTTACCAATCAGTCGCACATCCTCACGTCAAACGCCAGGCTTGGTCAAAAGTTTCAAAATATTTTATCAAAAGTCTATTTTCTTAAGGATCTCGGTCTTGATTTTGCACTTTTAAACAATATATAGTAAATTACTAATCTGCTGTGGAAGTCGAGCATTATTCGGGCAGATAAAATGTAGGTTCAACATTACTTGAAGTAAAATACAACTACAGACATGGTCTAATACAGAGTATTTCGAGAAGGGATCACGAGAAGTCGGAAGCATATCATATCAGAAGGATGCAAAAAGGCTGACCGCGCTCTGACACTCCGACTGCTACCTATTGATGAGGCAACCGCAATTCTATTCTATTCTATTCTATTCTAAGGAAGGGTGTGACTTTCGAATTCTATTCTATTCTATTCTATTCTAAGGAAGGGTGGTGACTTTCGCAATAGATTCAGATACAGAAGACCGGAGAGCTATGATACTCAAAAAATCACACTTCGATTCAGTCATTCACGGGCCCCTCAGCCAGGAAGGAGAACTGGCGTTTTCGAGACGTAGGTATAAATGCGTTGCTATGGCATTAACAGGTCTTGTTTGTGTTCTCGGGTGTTAGCTTTATCGCTTTCAGTTCACTTCACCAAAACACAACGGGATTACGATGTAGCGTGAGAGCGTAACTGCCAGTATTCCACTACTATTGAGCTGGACCAGGGAGAATAAATTAGCTAAGACCACCTGATAATCTTTGTGTCAGCTGCAGCTAACGGTGTTTGGTGTAAACGCAGGCAGTAATGGAAAATTATTTTTCTCCCGAAGAGTAAAATCGTATTCAAGGCAAAAGCGGAAGTTTTTATCAAACTGTAGGCTTTTCCAAGCAAATGTTTGCAGAATTTCATCGCTTCTCGAGGTTTGTCATATTGTTTTTTACCGTTTCTATAAACAATTCGTATCGAAGTCATTTGTGGCAAAGAGGGACCACGTTTTGCCATCATTTCAGTGACAAATAAAGCATCCTTAAGTAACTATCCATAGGTAGCTACTTTTAAATTCCTATATTACTGGAGTATGAAGCACGTGACTTAATCTTCTACCAAATAAAAAGCATTCTGGTTAGCCACTTCCCAGTTAACCGGGTTTAACGACTGAATATCGTGCACTGATCTTCCGATCAACAAACAAGAATGTGACTGCACTCTATCCACGCCTAAATCCTTTCTATATTAGTTATCGTGCACCCATCCCGGCTTCAATATCGAGTCTCTTGTATGGTCTAATGAAGCATCGATGAATGGTTACTTCTTACTACACAGCAACTCAACTTTCTGGATTTGGTTGAACGAATACTGACTACCAGCTGGTCATTTTAGAGTATTCGATCCTTTACTGTTTGTGGCAAGTCTTGTGGACTCTTGTTCTCCTTAGAAAGAAAGCGAAATAGGTTTAGATTGCGCATACAAACTGTGATTTAGCTGTAATTTTGTGAGTACATTCCACTGCAATTTTACTTATGATGAAGTTGTAGTTTTGTCGCAAGCAAAGCAACCGTTGTCAAAACAAAATGCTCCACTGACTAAGGTGCTTTCGACTGTCTTAACTTAGCAGCTGACGATAGGTCCATCCTTTTTTGCTTGTCCCTTGTTTGAAGGCTACTGATTACACATAGACCGTAACTTCTTGCTGTGCGCAACCACCAGGTACGTATTGTCATCTCCATCGACAGCTGCTCGATCTGTTCATCCGCACTGCATGCCTGTCCATCGTTGGTTGTCTCTCTAAGAAAAGGCCACTCTTCTGGAGTGTCCTCTTCAAATGGGGATCACCTCCAAGAGAAACAGTGTTCGACTTAATGCCGGCAAGTTACTTTGTCTCCGGCCCATTTTACACAGGATTCTTTGTAATTTATTTGCGCCGACCTATTCAGCAATCCGTAAATTTTACCTCTGCTACTGAGGACATCTGAACAAACAACGGTGCATCACAAAAGGCAATAGTGCAACTGATACAAGCAATGGGTCATCTGAACAACGCACTTAGACGTGAGTAGCTGGAAATAATCACTGTGGGATCAAAGCGCCTACAAGATACAGATGAAAATGCTTTGAATTGAACCAACTAATTTCACAACAGTCCTCAGCAAGGAAGAGAAATATCTACGTGTACACTTGAAGCAAAGCAAGCATTTTTCCATACGTGTTTCAACCTCTTTTCACATCTTTTGGCCGACTTCCACCTGACGTTCACATCATTTTCAAATCTTTAAGGGATTTTTTGTCTTCCAAAATTTCTACGGCGAGTAACAGTTATGGCAATTTGGGTACACTCTGAATACAGGACTGTACGGTGACCTATATTTGGTCACTCTCTGGAGTGCATTCACGTTGCAGCGCCTGAGTTTGTTGGATCTTCCAGGATTTTGTTGATACTCATTAAACGTTCATGTAGAACATAAGATTAATGGAAACTCGGAGAATGCGTCTACCTGATGAGCCCCAAGAAGGGCGAAACCGGTCGTGGGCTGTCGAAGAGTTTTCAGCAACCTTGTGAGTAGTTTCTTTCATGAAAAGGGGTCACTGAAATTTTAACCGGATACATAACACAGAGAATGTAAGGTGATTAAGAAATAACTCAACCAGCTTCTGTGCTTTATCAATGAGGCTAGTCTGCCCTGCTGGGCACGTCTAATACCTGGTTACCCACAATGACCCGAGTTGAAACACCAAATGCTCTTTCAAAGAATCCTAATCGTTTATTGAGCATTCTCTTAAAATTATTCAGTGGATGAATTTGTTTGCACCGTAGAAGGTCAGCACACTAAACCCTCAGAATAAGTACCTATCTGCTTATCTATCCGTCCACTCTGCTACTAACCATCTATTCAACTACCAATCACTAGTCACCTGTCAAGTAACAAACGGCACCTATGGCCACTTAATGAGTTCAGATAGAAATCATCTACCTACCGGCAGTCGAATAATCTGCTGAGTTGAAAGATCTCTCAAGAGGTAAATGATGACACTTTGGCAAGTAGCAAACAGGACAATCGGTCAAATACTGTCCACACAGCTGTTAATTCCGAAAACCGTTCTTCCGGTACATCCGGCATTTCAATAGTCCCTACCCAATACGATACTCAGAAAAACAGATGATGATGATGATGACTGATGATGATGATGATGATGATGTTGATGATGATGATGATAATGATGATGATGATGATAATGATGATCATGTAAATGATTAGGATAGGCCAAATCGTTCAACAAGGTAAGACAAAATGAATTTATTTATGCAAACAGAAGTTTTAAATCGGGCTGTACAATCAAGAGGTTTGCTAGATGGTTAAGAAGATTTAGGCCACACTACGGAACCAAGAGTTATCTCATGACATGGTTCGAAATTGTTTTTCGGAGACTTTGCTATTTCAGCATGACACAGCTTTTACGCCAGTTTTCCTACTATACTACTCTATCTACAAATGATTCAGGAGCTCTCAAAATTTTTGAACACTAACTAAAACTACCAAAAAGAAACATCAATTTCGGTAGTTTTACTACAATTGTACTCAATATTTATCCGGCGCCCGTCTCGTATGAGTGACAGAATTGCACGATAGAATGCACAAACGTTTGAACTTGGACAATATTCACTAAATACGGACATTTGATAGGGAATCTATTCATTTCATCAAGTTCGGCAACTGTTTTGTTGTTACCAGTTCTAGACAATGCGCTATAAACGCAGTGTTTTGGAGTGGAACTACTTCCCCTACGTTGTGATGGATACCTAGCCAAAGTCCGCTTATTGTTTCGTGCGAAATGAGTGTGAAACTCCACGTTTTTCACACACATGTGATAGCAAAACGTACAAACCGGTGATTGGCATTCAAAGGATATCTCAAGACGAGATACCTAGGATGCTCGAGGTACTCCTTGAGTTCTATCAGAAACTCAGTTCTAAACAATTATCAATGAGGTGGGTGTTTTTATCAGTACTTCGCAGGCTAGTAACGAAAGGGACCGAGATCATGTCTTAGGGTCGTAAGCCATATTGCACAGTCTTATTTTCTGCTGTTGTTATCCCCAGTGGGTGAAAGTCCATCACTTTTTCGCAATATAGAGTCCCTTAACTTTTAGTCACTGGATGATGCATCTCCTCAATAGGCTTGTTCGTGTCATTCCACCATTCGCCTGTACGTTCACACCCGAGGCTTTTACCCTCAGGGTTGATTAACAACCACGCGCACCCTTAATACTGTCATCTTTACAGGACCAGTTCTCCTCTCTTCAACCTGGCCTATCAGACTGGATGTTTACTGCAGACAAGGGTTGTTGTACAAATTTACAACGGAGTTAGAAAATCGGAGCGACTGAACTTCCAGCGAACATGATTTCGTCGTTTGAAGGGCCGTGATCCCGTTCTAAAGTAATTACTCCGGTGAGTCCCCACCAAAGGGAAGCACTGGACTCGAGTTACGCTCTTATTAGAGCTCATCAGCAGTACACATCCAATGGCCGTGTCGAGATTTGAACCCCGGACATCTGACCAGATATCGACTGAGCGTTTTACACAGACCCCGTCCACCATTTTCTCAAAGCTCAGTAACTTTCGCGGTTGCCCTGAAGAAAAATGATGGTTTTGTTGATAACTGACGGAAATCAAGTCACCAATGCCTAGCCAAGTGACGCAAAGAAAAATTTCCGCTTGCAAATTTACGTGGAAAGGAAAGCCAGGGTAACCTTACACATAATGATGGATGCACTGTCTAGACTGAATCAACTTCACGCTGCAATTTCAGAGTCCGCATAAGTCCATCCATAATGCTTACAAACATAGAGTAGAAACTAAAAAGGCTAATGAAGTCAGACATTCATGGAGTGGACATTTCAAAGTGTTAGTCTACATAGCCAAAGAATCCAGCGTAATCCCTCCCTTATACACTGAGTTTACATATAACACAACTCAAACTATTATAAACCCGTGTTCAGAACAGTTTTCCAGCACACTCGCAAAGTTCTATTTATTCCGCGAGCTACGCGATCAAGTGTCCTGTGAAATACTGTGACCAAAGTGAAGAATATCGTAGTGTCGTATTACTATTCACAACATACGCACAACATACCCACAATCATGATAACCCGAAACAGATCATCCCACTAGGAGCACTTAATCATAAGTGGTTCGAAGGCGGCACTATATATCTCACAGCCCCAAGTAAATTGCCTGTGTTAATCCAAAGGCTTGTTTCGAATGATCCCACAGTACGGAACAGGTAAAGCATCCTCAGTTATAGTCTATAAGGTATGTAACAAACAGCCCGCACAAAGAACTCAAAAAATGGACTGTATGAACCCAGAAATCGGCATCTTTCAATGCATTCTTCATCAAGATGAGTCTGTCCATTCCGAATTATCAATGCACAAAATGTCGGTTATCAATCATTGGCAGTAACGGGACGCAATAACAGTAGTTCACAAAGCAAGGCATCAAGTTCACAAACCACGCTCATTCGTGGTCAGGCGCTTATCATGAACTGGGTTGCCTCATTCGCACTGTCTCCACCACAATCTTCACAACATCCGTAGAATGAAATCAACCGAGTAACTTGTGTATGTGTAATCTGCACCTCAGCATCAACCATGACTCCATGTTCCATTCCCTCAACTGTCTCCTTTCAGAATGCTTCTTGCAGTAAATTATACTTGTCGCTATTTAAGGCGTTGATCCAGCTCAGGAACAGTGGTCTCGTGAAGTATTTTGAGTAGAAATACCCCTTGCATTACCCGCCTTTTCGCAATCAGCCATGAAATTCATCCCCACTTACAACTCCATGGATTTATTGGGTGCGATAAAAAAGTGACCGGAATAGATGTACACTCCAGGTTACTAGGCACTTTGAGTAACATGCAAGTAATTTTTTATCTACCAGTCTCATATATGAATATAACACGTCCATAAAACAAAGGTTCCTGCCTGTAAAAAAAACAAACCCTGGCAAAGTTAAATCTTAGCTTAGTCTTATGGGAGACAAATGACATAATGTTGCCCCACCTATATCAAAACGTGCCAGCGCCATTGATTTTTGTCTGTTTTAAAAGTTGGTCATGAAGTGGTCATCTATAACGTTTATGAAGGTAAAGTTCATTTGAACGTAATTATTGCGCCACCTTTGACTAACCTATACTTCACAATTCGCTCACCGGCATTACTAAGTGGAGCGCACTACTATCTGGCTCACAGCCAATCCAAACCTGATCAAGTTCTGAGAAGATTCACTGTCATCGCCGTAGCATTCGTCATAGCAACCATCAATGGTACATCGCTGCAATAAACAGATTGTGCATTTTCAGAAATGGAGGGATGAGACTGTACACGGACAAAAGCTACAGTCAAAAACGTAAATCTTCAAACCGTACAAATACAGCGCAAACTCCAATCATATAAGCTAGCGGCCTCAATCTAAGGCGTTATCAACCAAGTGTGTGTAAGGAGCTGTTGATCTAATCTATGAAAGAGGACGCAACACTAACATCTAGACTTTTTAAAATATCTTTCATGCCCCTCTGTCAGCCCAATAGCTGTCCACTTCACAGCTGTTTCCTCCTTTGAAGAGCATGAAGAACACTGTCCCTCTGGGACCACGATGATCCCACATGCATTAAAAGTGAGCAAACTACCGTCAATCGTGATGCTGAAGGTTTTTATAGAGATCGACTAAGTGCAAAGCAACTCAATGAGTTGTGGAGTTACTGAGTTGTGAAGTCTCTAATTGTATTCAACAATCGGCTTTTGTTTCGAAAAATCAAGGATAAGATACCCGAGGATGTTCTCACATCCGATTGGATGTGGGATTGGATTGCAAACACCAAAACGTCCAGTAATGTACAGGCCTGCTGGAAGTGTTAAGTTCTCTCTTGGGAGTCCACTCGTAAGATTTATAAGACAAATCAGGAACAACTGAGAACAGAATGCTGGCTTTGTTAAAAATGATCGGCTTAAGATTCACAAGAACCTACAGTTAATCAGTGATTGCTTATCAGGTTCCAAGAGATTGTAACATCACCAAACTGAGAAGTCCTGACAGATGGGCCAGTCGGTCGTTGTTCAGGCCGTTGAGCAAACACCACACGGCCTAACTGTGAACGTGATCTCCTGTTAAGACATGATATTTCACACACATCCAGCATTCACTGGAAGATTTACGGCAAAACGCTTGCCTCGCATGTCAAGCCTGACGCGACTGAGGATATGCACTGCTTATGGGTTCTAATAAGAGAACTAACCAGTGAACTGACCAGGATGACCGAGACAGGACAACAGACGGACAGTCCAGAAATATCGCCCTAAATACTCGTTGGATTGATATGCACCGCTACCGGGAGCAAGCGAAATCGCTCCATTTATGGAGTATCAGTCAAAATATATCCAAACATGAGTGACAAACTGTTTATTACTTCAAAAAATTATGCTAGTTCGTTCAGTTCACTTCCTAGTATTTCGTGTAGGCAGTAGCCAATAATGTAAACGATTTTTATGAAATTCATGCTGTGATACTATCATACAACATTTACGACAACATTGACCCATTCCTGCTGGAAAAAGAATCGCCAAACACAGGGTTATCACTATTGCAGTGTTTGGGTTGATTAAATTTATGTCCATGGGAACCTGAACGGAGAATTGATTTTTTACTTTGTGTCCGTAATTTTGATCCATTGTTTTCTCATCACAGCCTAATATTTCATTACCACTATTTATGGTTCTTCGGGGGCACAGGTTGAGGAGACAGAGTAAGGACGAACATATCATTAATATTGTCACACGAACCACTAATACACATATTTTTATCGTATTCTGGGAACAGTAGTTTACCGAATTCAAGGAGTATGTATTATTTTTAAACATACCGCAGTTTACTCAGTAAAATGAGACGAAACTCCTGGACGAACGAAGTTCAACTTCTAACCAAGCAGATCAGTTCGTGAAATAGCAATGTTTCTCTTCTGTTCACAAATCGATGGTAATCTTGGACGGACTAAATGATTTGCGTTTACTGGATCATGATACCACACGATGTGTTCGTCAACCCGTACGCCAGAAGAATAGGGAAGCTAAACAAATAAGACGTTTTTAATACACCAGCTAACATCCCCTCAATTTGAGAAGCTCCTCCGGAATAATAATTGTTCTCCCGTCAAAATATCTGCTATTCCATCTCTGTGACAAAGTACACCTTACAGGAAGATGACTTCAAGGTAAAAACTTGTTTGACTTAAACGTTTGCTTCAAGTAACTTCAACCCAAAATTAGGTATTTCAATACTGCCTTCACTTGACAATCAAAGTTTACCGGAACCTGCTTCCATCCGACTAAGTGGAATGTTCCGTGTACTCAAAGGGGTTGCATGTTGGCAGTTGCGATAAAAGTAAATCAACCTGATGGACTTGTACATCCTAAACCCACGGCTTATGATGCTTTACTAGCAAACATTTTAGCGATGGTCATCCGGAATCAAGTAAGGAGAAGTAACTGCATAACAACGGTATTCCAAAAACGGTAACATGCACGAATTTAAAATAGTGATTGACGCGTTGTAAGCTCTTTTTTAGTTCGAGTTCCACAAACGGCGTTACTTTCAATTCACCTTGAAAGTACGTTATGTGTTTTAGTAGGTTAAGTCAACAAAAATCTTTTACGGTGCAATGGCAGTACTTATGATACTCGTGGTACGGCTCTCCGGTACACGTGGACTAAAGTTTCCCTACGCATTTTGCTTCATTGTTTTTGGGGTCACATATCGTTATCGTATATTTTCCGATGACTTGATGTAAAAGAAGACATAATGAAAAAATTGTGCGTTTCAAGGAATGTTGCGAAAAATTTGTTCTCTATTGTGATTTTTCATTGATACCAAAACGAAATTCAGTTTGATCATAAAAACAAAGCATCATAAGTGGTAGCTGATAGATAGAGCTGGGCGGACAATCTTCCATTTACTTTGCTTCTCTGGTAAAGTCAAGCAATTCACAGATAAGAGACATTGAACACAAAATACGCCTCAAATTTTACGAACAGGTCCTTCAAAACCTAACCGTGTTGAGCTTGAATAAAGGTGAAATTTGAGTACTAATCCCTCCATAGCTTTTGTATTGGTTGAACCAGTCTGACAAGAAACTTTGAATATTCAATGCGATATCATTTAGCATTATAGGACTTTTTGCTTGATGTGTCGCCTCCTTGGCTTTCTAAAATCGGTCATTCACATGACAAAAGTTTAAAAATAACAAAGCAGGTGAGTGTGCATAAAAGTGTTCAAAACGTACAGGATGGCAGAAACTTACTGCGGCTGTAGTGGAGGAGAAAGGACTAGTGATGCACGATTTGCAGGTGTGAGTATAGTCCAACATTTCGTAACTAGTCTACGAAGCAGCCACTTCTACACGCGAAGAATGAGTACTCAACTCCCCAGGTATGACACAAGCTCAGACACTCCTTACACAGAAGAAGAGGACAAATTTTTAGGGGGAAATTCTTCGGCCTTAACCAGCAACGCCAGAGATAGACTATTCGGTTGACTCTAAATAATATAGAACTCACTACCACATACATGAGGCTGGCCAACAGAGAACAACCAAGGTCTCTAAGAAAAGTTTTTTAAGATGAAGTGGAACAAGATCCAGCAACTAGACTCAAACTGTTTGTAAGATTACGCCTAAAAGTAAAAATAATATAAATCGGAGTTTTTCAGCACTTTTAAAACTAGTGGTCATACACATTAAATCTTCTTCTCACCGCATCCATCGAAAGGGCTCAACAAAAACACCGTTTAAAGATTTTGCTCAGAAATAATATCTGAAGCACTTTGGAGTTTGGCCGTTATTTTATCTACCGAAGAGAGTGACATTTCTCACCCGAAACGGACTTCCGCCTTTTTGTTAACCTGCATGTTTTGTTCAGATGCGTGAAAGAAGCAAGACTATTTGCATATCCCTCAGGGAATATTCACATAATAGTGACCTTGGCGATAAACAGTAAATACGAGTATAATAAGCGCTCTCAAATGAGGACAATACAAATTATTAACATTACTTCAGAACGTGGTGTTGTGGGATTCAGTTAATATCCAGTCAACTAGAAAAATTCCACTCTTTTCTAGCGTGCAGCAAATGTGCCAGACAGGACCAAATCAAGGGACGTCCAGAAGGGTGCACAGAAGTTTCCTTTCGGGGAGGTTTTAGTTTAATGTCCATTCTGATTTGTCATTGACTGAGGACCCTGAAACATTTTCAAATAATATTGCGATTTTGCTATTGCCACCTTGAGGTTGAGCGTATCATTTGTGGACCCAGAGGGCACTCTCTGATGGATTGTTAGACTATACGCCCCGAATGGTGACAATGGAAAAATCCAAACCATAAAATTAAATCCCTTCATAGATGCCGCCGTATCCAGAGTGTTTCAGCATGCACATAATAACGCAGCACATGCTGAATTACGCCTACGAGTTGATCGGGGCGAGATGGCCTAAGTGGTTAGGGCGCGAATTTGCTGACTGAAAGGTCCGTGGTTCGAATCCACGTCCGCATTCTCGACTTCCCCTGTCTAGGCTTGGGCAACCTGGCAATATCCCAGCCCTCGTGCTTCCTTCGGGTGGCATGGCAGTTAGGCACTGAAAGGGTGCTACAACTGAACGCTTTCTTTCAGTTAATTGATGCCGCTAAGAATATTGTGACCGGTACACATTCTCCAAAATCACTAAGCCATTCAAAAGCCAATGGTCGCTCAGCGAATCGAACGGAGCAACAATACTAAAACTCGAGTAAATTCTTGCTCCCAAAAAACCCTAACCATACTCAATAGCCTAATTCCACTTCACACAGGAGATACCGATCTTAACTTGGGAATATACCGGGAACCGAGTTATCCATACTTCCATTTGAGAACCTCCTTTTTTCTATGTTAATCACCTATTTCACTTGTGTGAGACAGGTGGATTTTGATCTTATTCCTAACGAGTTTTAAGCCACTTTGTTTATGTTTGGTTTTTTATTGACTAGGTAGTGGAAATCAGGTAACTTAGAAGGAATATCCTTCCACATGTGTTTGTAGTGTACTGGGTATTCCATGCTTCCATCCGTTTGCGAAACAATAGATTGTGTTCCACTGAAAGATGGAAAGTCTCACCAAGCTAGCCGTATACCTACAAGTAGTTCCATCGAGTTTTCGCGAAAGCATACGTTCTTCCACGCCGAGCTTAATGTTGGTATAGTTAAAATACAACTCCTTCGGCAAAACAAACAGGCATATGGTGTACTGACCAACCTCCGACTGTTGTAAATTCCCATGGCCTGGTTTAGATTAGTGGGTAGGACATGAGCTCTTCTTATTCAGGTTGCTCTGATGTATCCAGAGTTCCAACCGGTTTTTTGTATTCTAGACCACGGGTGTTCCGGTAACCATCCTTCTTACCCAGGCACCAAAAGACAAGTTGGAATAGGCAGATATCCTATGTGAAGACAAACACCAAGGTCTAAAAATCCACCGACGAGTCAACAAAAACTTTTGTCGATCTAGCCATTCACCGCATCATTGCTTCTGTGTGATGGTAGACTTTGAGGCCGCCCCGTGCAGTTTATCACCGGATCTTGTGGATCAGAATTGCGCTCTTCAGAGTGAAAACACGTAACCTTCCCATAGTTTAGCCCTACCTGAGCCATTTGGTAGCCACATTTTGGGGGGGTATAGTCAAGTATATTGCTAGTTTTAGTAAAAATGTGATCGGACAAACCAGAAAACGTCCCATGGACCTTGAAAGTGATGATGAAAGCAGGAAGTAACTCCACCGACTGAGGAATAGATGAAACAGAATAACCTAATATCAGGATCGTGTAAGGAAGAATATTCACCACGGCGAACTTGGGATGAACCAGCTTTTAGGTTTAGAACAGGTAGTTCTATAGAGGAAAATGTTGACAGCTCAGATAGCGTAGATTGTCGTTGGTTTTCCGCTGAGCTGGGCAATTAGACTGCATTGTATTGCACTGATTGCATTGCAACCAAATTGCCCAGCTCAGCAAGCAAACCGACGACCATTTAGAACGGGTATGTTTTCATACTGCTGATAGTAATCTTTGAACGTACATTCATCGTTCACTCCTGGTTATAGAAGATCCCCGATTTCTTTCGGATTCGTTTCTCTACATTGCCCTCATACAATCCGCAGTCCGATACTCTAGCTTGATAGCATTTCATGTACCCCGAAAATTACGATTTGTGGCCACAAAGGAGCGTGGAGCGACGGATATTTACCACAAAACTACATTCCTAATCGGTGACTTCTGAATGAGTGACGTTCGGTAGCTTTACCTGGAGGTGGGGCACCAGATTCCATGTCAACATGAATCGGTATGAAGTTCAGCGATATACCAGACAAAAGTTAGAAGTAACCTAGTAAGTGGGAAATCTCGAGCATAACAAGGATATTGTGTTCTAGGGAATCTGGACCAATGAAATCAAAATGTTTAATCGCAACACAGAGCGCAAACACAAAGTTTTAAATGAAATCAGCATTGCAAAATTAAGTGTTATAGTCCCAAATTATTGTGGGTATCGGGCTTTTTATAAATAACTGAATACATGCAGATGAAATAGTAAGACGAGTCGGTCGTTATGTGCTGACGGGCTCAAATGTGATCTGAGTAATATCGGCTGGTCATTAGGTTGTGTGCGTGTGAACATATGACCGCATATTAGATACACCGGTTGACGGATGGTAACAAAGTCAGTGAGTGAATGTGTGAGTTGTCTTCAGATGTCACGTGCGGATGATCACCTAGATTCTGGCTTGCACCCTGCTGCCGTACCTAGTTATTTGGCCAATCCAAATGAATGAGGGACTGGTCCCGAAAATGCGGTTTGGGCACAGACGCTCCTGAGATGGTTTAAAGACTGACAGAAGTATGCCTGCACTGACGAAGTCAGTCCGATTTTTGTGCTCAGTTGCTTACGAAATTACACCTTCTTACACCTTATTACACTGTGGGGCTTACACGGTGGGAATCTGATATGTCGTTTCTAATCCGCCGTTAGCGGTCCTGGTTGTCTGAGAACCCGCCGGACATACTCGACCGAAAATTGTGTGCAACGATTCATCTATACACCATTTGTACGGAGTTGTGGAACCTTTTGCTCTTGAATGATGTCATCCGAGAGTTTCATCGGCTGAAAGATACGTGTCTGTTTCGGAAACATTTAGGAATTCTTATGGCACCGTAGGTTTCAGACCTATAATGTAATGCAGTCTCTATTTGTGGGGGTAGTTAGTGACCACAGACGCATAAATACGTGTTCATTATTTTATCTGACTACGAAAAATAGTGGTGGAAATTTCGCATTTCCCTTTTGTTTTCATTGAAATTCAGCGATCAACAAGTTGGGCAACATGACTTGGTAGCGCCATCTTCGTCAACCTAAAATTTTTCATTGTGCGAACAGCTAACCATCAGCCCTCGAGTATACTTGTGTTAGTAGTGTTGCGGAAATACTACCCATTCCTCTATACTGTTCCCTGGTGCTCATTGCAGCATGGCGAACGATGCCTCTACTAGGATTTTTATCGTATTATAGAATTCTAACAAAGCATAACGCTTTGCTGCACATGTGTATGCGGTTTGAATTCCCTCAGGCGGTTTGCTCTGCTTGAACACCGGAACACAATACCCACGTTTATTTAGCGCTGTCGGACAGAAATTCGATTTGCTTTTCCTCGTGGCTCTTGTGGCGAATGCTGGCGCTTACCATTACAAATATTGTTTGTATGTTAGCTTGAGTTTGTCTAAGATTTGTGGTTTGGATAACTTGGTCTTTTTCCTTGATGGTTTGTTTTCTTTCAGCTCTTATGCTCATAAATTCTGCTGCAAATTTCCCTGGATTTCTGTCCTTATGATTTTATATGGTTCTTTTGACCAGGAGGCGTCACAATTCCAATTCAAGAATGTCAATCTAACTTCATCTGTGTTTAGCTCCATCTGGTACCTCTCTCTAAGGATGGTGTGGCTGTGTGAACGATACTGGGTTGTTTATTTCACTATGTGTTGAGTCTTGTAGTTTGGTGGCCGAGAGTCCTTTGAAGAAGGTGGTAGTACGTAGTTAACAAGAAAGAATAACAAATAACAGGGACATATTTCACAGGACTTTGACACTGTTCCACCTAGATATCACGGTACGAATACGCAAAACGATTGATTCAATATATAGTATATATATATACTATATTCCTAAGTCGAACATAGCTGCACGTTGCAGACACTTGTCTGTGGTCCTTAGCTATCCTTCAGAAAAACTGAATAAGTAACAGGGTATTTTTAGGCATAATTCGGTGTGAGGTAATACGTGCGCACTATGATGCCTATCAATCCCTTGGGAGGAACAGATACTATTTTCTATGTGTGAATGAGGTAATAAAACCACCGCATACTATTACCCATTATTTACTTGTTGCCGTCATTAGAAAGCTGGTATCTTCCACACAAAGCTGTACAGTAGGATGCACTGAGATGTTGTAGCTCAGAGAGGTTCATAAAACATTTTTTTCAATTATGATAACTTAGTTATCATCTAGAAACTTAACCGCTGCGTTTAACTGACTCAAGTCAAGAGAGTGGAAACATTTATTGGCCATAGATGAAATTACCCTGAAAATAGTATGCAAGATCCACCAAAGAAAGCGAAGCCGTTGTTTGGTCATCTCAAATCAGACTGAACAAGTTTAACTCAAAAATATTCTAATTGTTCTTCAGATCATTAATATACATGCCTATATATATATATATATATATATATACCATAACACATTTTCTCATACCGAAAAACAAGTTGAATGTCCTAGTGCTACTATTGTTGGAACAGTTGGGATTTTTAAGACGAGAAGACTCAAAATCAGCCGAGCACATGCCTGGTTAAAGCCCAAATTGGTAACGGGGCTTTCGTTCGCAGAACTAGTAAGAATGCACACCATCGGATCGCTAGATTATGCGCACAATACTATATACATAATGTTGTCACAAGTATATACCACTATTAAAACATAACCAAAATGTCTACTTCAATAACTACATGGAATATCCTGCACGGTTCATCACTTTTTGGGGGAAACTCGATTATTTTAGGTCGTTTCTATTTCTTGTTGAATAAGTAGACTTAATTTTTTTGGTACTTAGGCTAATGAAAGCTTATTGTGAGGCACTCAGTCAATATATGTGACGTGCGAAAACAGGTAAACTTCTAGCATTCTAAATATATAACACAACGAATTGATTTACAGTATTGAGCAACTGACGGTAAATATGGTGGAGGCAAAAACGGTGGTGATAAAACTACAGTGAGTCAGTGCCAATAGCTTTCTAATCAAGACTGCCCTGCCTAGAGCAAGACTGACTGAAACAGGTTTATGAAATTTTGAGGTGCTAGAATTTATCAGGTTCTTATGTTCCCACCATGACCTTGAAGAAGTACGTTTGAAGACGATAGTGCCCCCTGAAAATGATTACGCACTAAAATAACGCATTTGAGAATAGGTAACCTTTTTCAGTTTCTCGAAACTTCATTCAATGCCCCGTCCTTAGAAGACACATTATCAATTTTTCCATTTCTGTCACTATAGAAAAAGGTCTCTGCAAGTAACATGACAATGGGTGGGACACGGCTTGTTTTACACCCACTCTTTCTATTTATTTTCAATCTCCGGAGTCTTATGCCTTACCCATAATGCGTCGAATACATATGATGGTACATACGACTCAAATTCGCCGAAAAATCTTTGACATCTCGGGAGTGTTTTGTGGCTGATCAGATGGATGAGTTTCTTTAATTTTCGCTAACCAAAAGTTAGTTCTATGCATTTTGCGAACAAACTGTTTACCAAGTGTCTTGGTTTTGACGGAATACTCAACTGAATTTCTCGTTTATTAGGTTATTCGACTAAATAGGCTGCACAGCTGGTACGATGTCCGAGGTATCGCAGTATATATATTCTCAGGGAACGCTTCCTATAAGTTTGCTGTGCGCCCTTCGAAAGTCCACTACCTGCTTCGTCCCTCTCAAAGCTCATCAGGTGGGTGCATTTCCCGATCTTGAGCTACCAGTGAATTTTCATCAACTTCATGAGCTTTGTGTTCCGTGCTTGAACATCTCGAATGTTGCATCAGCTAAAATACGAGACGTTCTCTATGCATCGCCTTTGCTAATAAAATAAATGGGAGACTCCGCCGGGATTCGCTCGCGTTTCCTGTCAAATCCAAGTCAATTCACATGTGGGTAAATCTTGTCTCGATGGTGCTTTCCGGTGGTGATACCGTTCTTTCATTTGTGCGATCATCACCACACCATGGTCAGTTAAACTTACATCTGACCCAATTGATTTCGGTCAACTAGCATCAAACTTGTGTTTACCAAGCTGGATCAAAAAACAGGTTTTTCACAGAGGTTCGATTTCAAGCCTCCTGAAAATTGTTGCCAGCTACACGTTTTATAAATTTTAAATAAAATCAAGAAGAATCTTTAAAAAAATATGGCGGTGTTATTAATCTACCGCGGGATGCATCAAACTAATTAGATGGTTGCCCCATGAAAATCTATCCGGCCGTTGCATACTTCATGTTGAAAGTATGTATATTAATCAATCCCAGTCTTACCACCAATTCCCAGTGAACGAAACGGCCAATCCGTTGTCAAGATAATCACGTCTGGTCTACCGGGTAATATCTTCCCCATCCGAAAAATTTGGATATGCATATTGTTGGGCATAATATATGTCGCCATCATCCTGTACAGTTGCATTATCATTAGCAATGTATAATGATTACAGTAGCACCAAACTGTATGTTGCCTGGAACACCAAAGACCCTCACTTCGGTTAAACGCAGATGAAGTAAGATTTTGTGTGGCTGTCTAACGTGACCACTTAGCTAGTTGAACAGTACGACTGCTAGAATAGGTACGCAAAGCATCAGAAGCTAAGGAATGGAAAAACTCGAATTATTCAAAGTTTGGTATGTATTGATTGTTTAGGCGCAGTGATCGCTTAACCGAAATCAGAAGATAAGATCTTCGTTTTTATCCAATGTCGACACTTAGAGGAAACTACCAAACCATCCGTAAATAGAAAGTGCCACTTCTAGAACTTATCCGTGTGTATTTTCCAAAGACCCTGAGGCAGCTCAAAGTGTGCCTGGTAATTTTAAGCAGAGCTAAAATGAAGAATAATTACGAAAACATTTTAAGTGGTACGGCAATATAAGTTTTGCACATGAAAACTGACGCCAAGCTACTCGGTTCCGTTACATTAGGTTGGGAAGCTATGGTAACATATACCCGGACTGTTCATTTCAGAACTATTTTGTGCATATCTTCTCGCACGCCTGTTATAAACTGGGGAAAAAATCATCCATAGGCTTTTGTGTTTATGTCAACATGCTTGCCATCACACAAGAAACGTGAATTTTCTCAGCAACCTGTCACAAGAGATAATAATACTGAAACTTCTCCCATGTTCTTGAGTGTGCAACCTACCGACACCCGACCATTGCGCAATAAACAAACTGAAAAATCAGCCTCTTTTAGTGGGATGAGAAGTGAATGCTCACAGCTTGGCAATTGCCATGTCCATAGCTATTGTTACGAGACACCAAATATCACCAAGAAGCACGTAACTAAGAATATCCAGGTAGGATTAGTCGAGCTCGTTAGAGCCTCCTGCCGCCAACTAGGGTCGTACATCGTCGTACTGTCGTACACGTGGAAGTATCAAAAACAGATGACATAAAAGGATCTGCCAAACGTCTGGATCCCCGCAAGGAATGAAGCCTTTGAGTGGACTCAGTAGACCGGAAAGATAAGGAATGATGCTAAAAGTGAGGGTGCGATGAGAAATGTTTTAGACAATAGACATGCCACTCTCAAGGATCTCTTTAGGTACAGTAAATGTCATCACTACGCATACCTAATTATCAGTGCCTTCACCCAGAAAAAGGACTGTCCTCCGCCTACCAAAAGAGTATTCTGATGGTCTGTCAAACACATCAAGTCAGCTGCGTGAAATGTATATTAAACGGCCCAAAATAGGCGGCAGCTGATCTTGAATGAACTGCCATGACTTTTAGATGACTCCGGAGTGTACTTTTCACAGTGTAATTATCTGGTGGTCATGGATGTCCCTCCGAATTTAATTGAGTGCTCCGCCCAACCAATACGATGAATCAGTGGTACGAATATAATACTTGTGATTACTCAGGTGCTTTTCGGTTCGCTGATTCTGCGGTCTAAGAATGCGCACTCTGTGACTCTTTATACCGTCGAATGTAATCCAGTTATCACATTGTTATAGACATTTTACATGTCCCTTTCACTTGGTCGTGCATAGCCCGGTTGCTTTCTCTGCTTTTTCACCATGCCCAACCTATATTCAATGTGATAAAGATAACCACATGGTTGAGTTGCCCAGTACAACACAAGCGCTAGTGAATTTGCATAAAACTATCATAAACTATTCGACTGCAAACTAAAATCGTGTTAATCTGAGACTAGTATAGGCCCCCCAGTTTAAGGTTAAATTCGAATATCACAAATGAACTAGTTCGCTTGGTCTGAAATCGTTTTTAGTTGAGATCTCTTAAATAGAGCCGGCTCACCCGAACGAGNGCAGCACATACTGAATTACGCCTACGAGTTTTCGGTTAATTGATGCCACTAACAATATTGTGACCGGTACAAATTCTGCAAAATCACTAGGCCATTCAAGAGCCAGTTGCTGACGAAATTACACCTTACACCTTCCTTATGATTTTATATAGTTCTTTTGACCAGGGTGCGTCACAATTCCAATTCAAGAACGTCAATCTAATTTCATCTGTGTTTAGCTCCATCTGGATACCTATCTCTAAGGATGATGTAGTTGTGTGAACAATCCAGTCCGAAAACACAAGTACAGACACCTGTGACTCCGCAAGATGTACGGTGAAATTATTCCATTAAAAATGACCAGAAGCCGTTAGTCTCCAGTAGCACTGCCAGACATGTCATCCTCGGAAACTGTATACATTTCTAATTCCCTCAGGCGGTTTGCTCTGCTTGAACACCGGAACACAATACCCACGTTTATTTAGCGCTGTCGGACAGAAATTCGATTTGCTTTTCCTCGTGGCTCTTGTGGCGAATGCTGGCGCTTACCATTACAAATATTGTTTGTATGTTAGCTTGAGTTTGTCTAAGATTTGTGGTTTGGATAACTTGGTCTTTTTCCTTGATGGTTTGTTTTCTTTCAGCTCTTATGCTCATAAATTCTGCTGCAAATTTCCCTGGATTTCTGTCCTTATGATTTTATATGGTTCTTTTGACCAGGAGGCGTCACAATTCCAATTCAAGAATGTCAATCTAACTTCATCTGTGTTTAGCTCCATCTGGTACCTCTCTCTAAGGATGGTGTGGCTGTGTGAACGATACTGGGTTGTTTATTTCACTATGTGTTGAGTCTTGTAGTTTGGTGGCCGAGAGTCCTTTGAAGAAGGTGGTAGTACGTAGTTAACAAGAAAGAATAACAAATAACAGGGACATATTTCACAGGACTTTGACACTGTTCCACCTAGATATCACGGTACGAATACGCAAAACGATTGATTCAATATATAGTATATATATATACTATATTCCTAAGTCGAACATAGCTGCACGTTGCAAACACTTGTCTGTGGTCCTTAGCTATCCTTCAGAAGAGCTGAATAAGTAACATGGTATTTTTAGGCCTAATTCGGTGTGAGGTAATACGTGC
>NW_008751728.1:453250-466088 GCF_000715545.1 Opisthorchis viverrini
TATGCAAGATCCACCAAAGAAAGCGAAGCCGTTGTTTGGTCATCTCAAATCAGACTGAACAAGTTTAACTCAAAAATATTCTAATTGTTCTTCAGATCATTAATATACATGCCTATATATATATATATATATATATATATATACCATAACACATTTTCTCATACCGAAAAACAAGTTGAATGTCCTAGTGCTACTATTGTTGGAACAGTTGGGATTTTTAAGACGAGAAGACTCAAAATCAGCCGAGCACATGCCTGGTTAAAGCCCAAATTGGTAACGGGGCTTTCGTTCGCAGAACTAGTAAGAATGCACACCATCGGATCGCTAGATTATGCGCACAATACTATATACATAATGTTGTCACAAGTATATACCACTATTAAAACATAACCAAAATGTCTACTTCAATAACTACATGGAATATCCTGCACGGTTCATCACTTTTTGGGGGAAACTCGATTATTTTAGGTCGTTTCTATTTCTTGTTGAATAAGTAGACTTAATTTTTTTGGTACTTAGGCTAATGAAAGCTTATTGTGAGGCACTCAGTCAATATATGTGACGTGCGAAAACAGGTAAACTTCTAGCATTCTAAATATATAACACAACGAATTGATTTACAGTATTGAGCAACTGACGGTAAATATGGTGGAGGCAAAAACGGTGGTGATAAAACTACAGTGAGTCAGTGCCAATAGCTTTCTAATCAAGACTGCCCTGCCTAGAGCAAGACTGACTGAAACAGGTTTATGAAATTTTGAGGTGCTAGAATTTATCAGGTTCTTATGTTCCCACCATGACCTTGAAGAAGTACGTTTGAAGACGATAGTGCCCCCTGAAAATGATTACGCACTAAAATAACGCATTTGAGAATAGGTAACCTTTTTCAGTTTCTCGAAACTTCATTCAATGCCCCGTCCTTAGAAGACACATTATCAATTTTTCCATTTCTGTCACTATAGAAAAAGGTCTCTGCAAGTAACATGACAATGGGTGGGACACGGCTTGTTTTACACCCACTCTTTCTATTTATTTTCAATCTCCGGAGTCTTATGCCTTACCCATAATGCGTCGAATACATATGACGGTACATACGACTCAAATTCGCCGAAAAATCTTTGACATCTCGGGAGTGTTTTGTGGCTGATCAGATGGATGAGTTTCTTTAATTTTCGCTAACCAAAAGTTAGTTCTATGCATTTTGCGAACAAACTGTTTACCAAGTGTCTTGGTTTTGACGGAATACTCAACTGAATTTCTCGTTTATTAGGTTATTCGACTAAATAGGCTGCACAGCTGGTACGATGTCCGAGGTATCGCAGTATATATATTCTCAGGGAACGCTTCCTATAAGTTTGCTGTGCGCCCTTCGAAAGTCCACTACCTGCTTCGTCCCTCTCAAAGCTCATCAGGTGGGTGCATTTCCCGATCTTGAGCTACCAGTGAATTTTCATCAACTTCATGAGCTTTGTGTTCCGTGCTTGAACATCTCGAATGTTGCATCAGCTAAAATACGAGACGTTCTCTATGCATCGCCTTTGCTAATAAAATAAATGGGAGACTCCGCCGGGATTCGCTCGCGTTTCCTGTCAAATCCAAGTCAATTCACATGTGGGTAAATCTTGTCTCGATGGTGCTTTCCGGTGGTGATACCGTTCTTTCATTTGTGCGATCATCACCACACCATGGTCAGTTAAACTTACATCTGACCCAATTGATTTCGGTCAACTAGCATCAAACTTGTGTTTACCAAGCTGGATCAAAAAACAGGTTTTTCACAGAGGTTCGATTTCAAGCCTCCTGAAAATTGTTGCCAGCTACACGTTTTATAAATTTTAAATAAAATCAAGAAGAATCTTTAAAAAAATATGGCGGTGTTATTAATCTACCGCGGGATGCATCAAACTAATTAGATGGTTGCCCCATGAAAATCTATCCGGCCGTTGCATACTTCATGTTGAAAGTATGTATATTAATCAATCCCAGTCTTACCACCAATTCCCAGTGAACGAAACGGCCAATCCGTTGTCAAGATAATCACGTCTGGTCTACCGGGTAATATCTTCCCCATCCGAAAAATTTGGATATGCATATTGTTGGGCATAATATATGTCGCCATCATCCTGTACAGTTGCATTATCATTAGCAATGTATAATGATTACAGTAGCACCAAACTGTATGTTGCCTGGAACACCAAAGACCCTCACTTCGGTTAAACGCAGATGAAGTAAGATTTTGTGTGGCTGTCTAACGTGACCACTTAGCTAGTTGAACAGTACGACTGCTAGAATAGGTACGCAAAGCATCAGAAGCTAAGGAATGGAAAAACTCGAATTATTCAAAGTTTGGTATGTATTGATTGTTTAGGCGCAGTGATCGCTTAACCGAAATCAGAAGATAAGATCTTCGTTTTTATCCAATGTCGACACTTAGAGGAAACTACCAAACCATCCGTAAATAGAAAGTGCCACTTCTAGAACTTATCCGTGTGTATTTTCCAAAGACCCTGAGGCAGCTCAAAGTGTGCCTGGTAATTTTAAGCAGAGCTAAAATGAAGAATAATTACGAAAACATTTTAAGTGGTACGGCAATATAAGTTTTGCACATGAAAACTGACGCCAAGCTACTCGGTTCCGTTACATTAGGTTGGGAAGCTATGGTAACATATACCCGGACTGTTCATTTCAGAACTATTTTGTGCATATCTTCTCGCACGCCTGTTATAAACTGGGGAAAAAATCATCCATAGGCTTTTGTGTTTATGTCAACATGCTTGCCATCACACAAGAAACGTGAATTTTCTCAGCAACCTGTCACAAGAGATAATAATACTGAAACTTCTCCCATGTTCTTGAGTGTGCAACCTACCGACACCCGACCATTGCGCAATAAACAAACTGAAAAATCAGCCTCTTTTAGTGGGATGAGAAGTGAATGCTCACAGCTTGGCAATTGCCATGTCCATAGCTATTGTTACGAGACACCAAATACCACCAAGAAGCACGTAACTAAAAATATCCAGGTAGGATTAGTCGAGCTCGTTAGAGCCTCCTGCCGCCAACTAGGGTCGTACATCGTCGTACTGTCGTACACGTGGAAGTATCAAAAACAGATGACATAAAAGGATCTGCCAAACGTCTGGATCCCCGCAAGGAATGAAGCCTTTGAGTGAACTCAGTAGACCGGAAAGATAAGGAATGATGCTAAAAGTGAGGGTGCGATGAGAAATGTTTTAGACAATAGACATGCCACTCTCAAGGATCTCTTTAGGTACAGTAAATGTCATCACTACGCATACCTAATTATCAGTGCCTTCACCCAGAAAAAGGACTGTCCTCCGCCTACCAAAAGAGTATTCTGATGGTCTGTCAAACACATCAAGTCAGCTGCGTGAAATGTATATTAAACGGCCCAAAATAGGCGGCAGCTGATCTTGAATGAACTGCCATGACTTTTAGATGACTCCGGAGTGTACTTTTCACAGTGTAATTATCTGGTGGTCATGGATGTCCCTCCGAATTTAATTGAGTGCTCCGCCCAACCAATACGATGAATCAGTGGTACGAATATAATACTTGTGATTACTCAGGTGCTTTTCGGTTCGCTGATTCTGCGGTCTAAGAATGCGCACTCTGTGACTCTTTATACCGTCGAATGTAATCCAGTTATCACATTGTTATAGACATTTTACATGTCCCTTTCACTTGGTCGTGCATAGCCCGGTTGCTTTCTCTGCTTTTTCACCATGCCCAACCTATATTCGATAAAATAAAGATAACCACATGGTTGAGTTGCCCAGTACAACACAAGCGCTAGTGAATTTGCATAAAACTATCATAAACTATTCGAAACTAAAATAAAATCGTGTTAATCTGAGACTAGTATAGGCCCCCCAGTTTAAGGTTAAATTCGAATATCACAAATGAACTAGTTCGCTTGGTCTGAAATCGTTTTTAGTTGAGATCTCTTAAATAGAGCCGGCTCACCCGAACGAGGGGTTAAAGAATCGTCCCAGAGCATTGCCACATTCAAAAAATGCTATTAAATCTCAGGATTCAAAGGGTTTCAGTGCATCGTCCTTTCGGGGGTTTACTGAACCCAATCTACTATGCCCACCTGTTGAGTAGGTGTGTGCTTGCTTTCATTCGATAGCTGGTAGATCAGTCCCCCACCTCTACAGCCTTGGACGTCGAAATAAACATTAGGTCAAAAAACGACTCATTCCAAATCTCAACTGCTTTCCTGAGCAATAGGTCGACAGAACTACGTCCGTCTCATCCAGTGCCCTCACTCGGCGTGATCTAGAGCTTCATAGGCTTGAATGAAGCGGCTACTTGATCCCCACATCATTCAGTGTCGCTCGGCCTAATTCCAAATTACTGACACGATAGGCCTGTTTTAGTCATCTGACTTCGCGTGCGGTCACTGAGACTGTGCACTCAAAACATGCTGTGTCTCAATACACGCACTGAAAGCGTTGGCCGCCGATGTCGAGTTTTACGGAAATCAAAACCAGTGGTCAAAATTACGATCGATCGAATTCATTCTTGTCCTATTCTTATCCAGCAGCAAGGGTTTCTACTTTTACTAAACCATCTACTTTAGATGTTGCGATGGCGATCACAGGCTTAAATGGCCAACTTTTCGCTGGGGTCAAGGAAGGAAAACGCATGATTGGGTACAAAATGACATTCAGTGAACTAACTTGAATTTCCTTCCATCAGAATTGCCCATAGGGTTTGCCAGTGAGCAAGGGCAAAAAACCTTAGATGCCAAAGTTGAAGTTCTTCGTTGATTTATCAATATACAGCCGGATAAATAAGAATCCATCAACAAGCTGAGAGGCTGCGAGAGTCCTGAACGTGAGACTGAGTTAAAAAATAAGCCTTTGCGTTTCTGTCATGCAAGTCAAAAACCAAGTACCCGACCAGAGATTCATGAGGCACTTCCCAATAATGAGGTGATGAAACAATGTGCATCCACGCCAGGTCCATACCTAATGTTCTAGCAACGGAGGGAAGGCAGGTAGGCCGCCAATAATATTAGATTGGATTTTTTCATACAAAGACGTCACTAAACAGCCTATTCATTCTAAAGTTCAGCATTGTTCAGTAATAATCAAGGTCGGAAACGTTTGCATAAATGTATAACTTCCTAAAACTGATGGCCACTAATTTGTCTCTAATTTTCGTCTGGGCTTTCAGGTGTCTGATTGTTCCCTCTTGAGCCTGAAGCAAACTTTCGCCCTTTTAGGATCCCATGCCTAGGATGGTGCTACGATGGATGGGACTAAGTGGAAACCGACTAGTTGGATGCGTTCTACACTTGGATTCTGTTAACCCTGGTCACTAGCAGGTGCACCTCCCCTCCCCCAGGAGTTGCTGTTTGTATGACGCCAGATCGTCAAGCTGTTATTAAGACTTCCCCTTCATTTCCATCCTTTAGTTTTGCTCCCTCTGTTTTCTGTTGGCCTATATTAGCTTAAATGAACTCACATAAGTTCTACCTGCAGGTGAAATTGCCTGTCACAGAAGCGTTTCCGTTGTTAGTGGAAACTCCAAAATACGTAGCATCCATTGTCGTGTTGAAGTGCATCAGCCGCGCATATGAGTTTATGCCACAAACGTAAAGTGCAGTGTTTCATATCTATAGTCAAAGAAATTGTCATTACTAAAAAGATCAGCGGCAATAATTCTATCAAATGAGCTTCATTTGTGTTGCTCTGTAGTGATCATTCGAAAGTGAAGTAAAAATATGTGAAGGGACATACGTACACTACTGGGGTTTCGGCTTGAGCCCCAGTGGTCTCCTTTGCAATGGATTAGTTCACACGCTTGCCCCAGCCAAAACAAGCTTGCGCTCTGGTTTCAGTGACTTGATCTGGTAGCTAAGCAACATCTTACAGTGTCAGAAAGCTGTTGTCAAATTCGCTCCCCACCGTTGGAACATTCGTGAAATTACTGTTGAGTAGAATGCCGACATATTTTATAATGCCGATCGACCTGACAGTGATATGTTTGCAACCAGGCAGCACGACTCACGAACGGAAAAAATGCCATGAGAATGAGATATTAGTTTGCTAACTGAAGCGTAAGCAGGATAAATACCCCACAGCCTGAACTAAACTTTCCAGTGTTGCGTTATCACTCTGAACCATAGAATCATATTACACATGGAGTATCAAAATGCGGCCTCGTTTAATGAATTCAC
Source organism: Opisthorchis viverrini (assembly GCF_000715545.1). Classification (NCBI taxonomy): domain Eukaryota; kingdom Metazoa; phylum Platyhelminthes; class Trematoda; order Opisthorchiida; family Opisthorchiidae; genus Opisthorchis; species Opisthorchis viverrini. The sequence continues at coordinate 459,462 of NW_008751728.1, forward strand.
AGCATTTTACGTTAATTCTACAGTACTTGAGCTTTAGGATTCAAACAAAAAAATTTGTAACTCGAATCCCAAAGGTTATAGTGTATCGGGATTTGTGGGTAGTCAGTCGAAGCAGTCTGCTCTTAGTAGTATCAGTTCAGGAATATCATATTCTTTATACCGTGGATACATCTTCAGCCTACACGAGAAAGTTTCACCTACAACAATCTGAAGTGAACAATATTCTTTACAGTTCAGTTCACACTCTTTGCTCGCTAGATTATCTAGAGTATTCGGGCGTGAAAGAATTCACCTTCACGATACCACACGCACATGGGAACAAAAGCAGCCCAAGACTCCTTGGCCTCACACCCCTCGCTAACTTAAAAGAAACAGACCGAGTTACAAACACGCACTAACTAAAACAGGACAAAATAACTGATCTTCTCTTTTAGTTGGATACATATCATATCATTCCCTCAACTGGCATCACGACAAGAGAGTGAGCTGACTGTGGATGCTAAATGGGACCTTCTGTCCCTCAAACTAATCAAATATGTGCGGTTTAGCGAGGCTTGGTTGGGTAATAGAAAGATTGCACATTCATATGCTGTATGCTATTGTCAGTTATATTTGTACTAAAAAAACAAAGATGTTAAAAGTCAACTAAAGTTCCATGCTCCCGGACAAAAACGCTCATGCAAGAAAATGCGTCTCCAACTCAAACAGAAATTATAGATTATTGCACAACCCATTTTTTCATGACAACCCCTCCATTGCATATGACGTCCTTTTTATCTTCCATAGAGACGAACAGTCAGTGGTTTGTTGGTTATTTCATTTCCACTTGGTTTTGTGCCTAAGTTCCAACTAAACAAAGCCTCAGCATAGAACACCAGTGGTTTGTCATTACGATTATACGGTATATAATGGCAAAGTATAGTACAGTATGGGACAGTAGTGATAAGGTGATTGCAAAAGTCTCGGAAGCTGTCGGTCTGTCCTGATCACTGCATTGTCCGTCAGCGCAGACGAACGTTAGATATTAGTACGTTTTGGAATAACAACAGCCTTATGTGCCCAAGGTAGGCAGAATGTGCAGTGAGCCTAGCCACATCGAACTCGCAAAATTACGTGGCAAATTTGTTGCCCCGGTATTTTATCCCCAATCATGCATGCATAGTGGCCTACATCACAGATGACACAACGAACAATGTTGCTGCAACATCATGAGTTTTCAAGTCATCATATCATTAATGTTGCCTGCCTTTCTGGAAGGTATGCAGCAGATAGTGATCTCTAACCCTATTCGCCTTTAGGCTCAAGTCATTTGGAAGACAAACTCATTCTGGCAAAAAACGGAACCGTCCCTACTGATTTTCAGTCAGTCATTAGCAGTTGCTTAAGTTTGTGCACTTCAGGCTGAAGGTCGCACGGCCTCTGTACACCTCCCAAATTCTAATCCAGAACATCAGCTTGCACTAGTGGTTTCTTCGTTAATGTAGAGCATACATTATCTGTCCGTTCAGGCTCCAGGTTAGCTTCCGCGGGATTTTGTTTTTTACATAGTTCTGTCAAACACTGTTACCAGCAACTCGAGATGGGTACGTTTTATCTGTATCAATCAATCCAACCGGTTGAAGCTACTTCTTAGTGCCTCATCCTGCAGGATAGATGACATGGTGGTAAACTGGCCAAACGGTGGCGTGTTCAAAAAGCCGGAAGATTGAAAGCTTGAATCCACCTCAATATCCATGAAGTGCTCGTTGATGATGAAACCTCATACGAATGAAATAGCTGAACACAGACTGATTTTACCTATACGACTAAACCTCGGTTGACAAAATATCACCTGCCTGATCATAGTTCAGTGTTTCAAGGCATAAGTGAAGTACTCTCCGGTACTTTGAAGTTACAGAAAATTCTGAAGCACTAGAACCATTTATTTCTCAGAATTACAGCTTAATTAAAATTTTCCCATAGGGGAGGGAAACTGTATTATCTTTGATCGTAAACCAGCTCTGTTTATAAACCGCGCCTGCTTAACTCTAGTATCGTCCGAACAAACAGACTAAAATATAGTTGTCGGGCAGATACGGCAATGCAAACGCAAGCATAAACAGTGAGCCTTTCTACTTTGTTTCTTTGTTCGGTAGATTGCAACAGAAAGCTCGCAGTTTCTGCTTCATTCAGGCTGGAGAATAAACACTTCGATGTTCGTATGACCAAACGTAATTAGCGCATTGTTCAATGGCGCAGTACTAGCTGAATTGTTCCTCTGTACCAGACTGCCACCCGAGATGAATCGTAAAATAAATGCGACTTAATTTCTAGCACCATTTGCTGGCCGACGAACTGGACTTTCAGATATACTGTTGTCGCCGGCCAACTAAACCAGAAGGTATAAATCCCGGTCGATCCTTTGGAATCAGTTTTCCAAAGGGTGAAACTACGGGAACCACTACGCGAAATAGTCTAATTTGTCCATAAGGCGTCATACGCTACTCACTAGTTAGCAGCCCAGGACGGGCTTTGCCCTTCTAAGAACTCACCAAGCGGGCGCAATCCTCGAGTATCCGTCAGCCTTATATTCTACTTGAATCCAAAATTCGACACGGTTTTCATGCAGCACATTCAGCTGCAGAATACGAGGAATTTAGCCAGATTCCGTCGTCCCCCGTTTACACCAAGATTAGTGTGCAAATGAGACCATTTTGCAGAGACAGATCATCACTGCACGTACCGTTTACTTTAGTGTTGTTGCTATCCCATTTTCCCTTACGAGTTGTTACAATTTTCACCTGAGAGGATAGGTGCAATGATGTCCGACTAGGTTAAAAGTGAGTGACCTTAGAACGAAAGAATGATGGGCAGGGTTGAGAATACACCGAAACACATGGTAGCTACGGATCTTCGATTGCAGCCCTATTGCATGTACACGTGTGCATGCTTAAATGTCAAGAACACTACATATAATTAGATCTCTACAAATATTGATCCGGTTAGGAGGAGCAACGTGCTGACTCAGAGACTCATCTTTAGCAATTGGGAAGATTTTTCACAACCCCAAGATTAGATTGATTAAATGTCAGTCTGTTTATCCTCTTCTTTCGTTCCAAAGGGATTGGATCTCATCGTCAAGCGACTGCTTGCGCATCTCAGTAACTTAGTGGGACATACTGAAGGATGCCATCCAACATTCACAGAGACCCCCATATGACGAGGATCAATGAATGGAGGTCTGGTAAACAGTTTCCTAGGGCTCCGAGTTGAGAGCTGAAGCGAGTGAGACAGTTTCCCCTTCCCCGAAATTTGGACTGCCTTGGTAATCTTACAACAGATTATCAAAAGTGTTTCAGAACAGAGCTCGAGATGGCTCAGTGGTCGAGGCGCGCATCGGAAGATTCGTGGTTCGAACCCAACCGCATCATCCAGACTTTTTCCATCTGCGTTTGGACAAAGTTGCATTATCTCTAGCTCTCGTGATTCCTTCAGGTGGGGTGACAGCTAAGCACGGAAAGGGTGTTCCATCTGAGCGATCATTATTATTATTTTTACACAGATCCGGATGGTACGCTGAATGCATACTGTCAGTAAATGCCCGAAAAAAAGTCATATTGGTGGTCACGTGGTGACATCACTCGAGTCGTCTTATTCACTGCCCACAGCTGTGAGGATGGGCGAAAGCATCCAAGCACCTGCCCATCTAATCTTTCTTTGCCATTAACTCTTGGATCCCCTTGCTTCTACCTGGCAATCACTCTCCTACGAATATGAAGTGCGGGTGCGTCAGTAAGGTATTCAGAAAAGTGGTTATCCACTGTCATTCACACCTAAGGCCTCGCGTCCCACTTTCAGAACTCGTGCGTCTGGTTTTATTTCATCCGTCAAAGTGTGAAGTTCTAACTAGATTGGCCAACTAGATGCACTCGCGCATATCAAAGTGTCAGACTTGATTTCGACCAGGCAGACAACGCATCCCCAACACAATTGAGCGGCTCCACATATGCTGTCGACAGACAGCCGCAGTTCTCTTTAACCTTGAATGAACCTTTCACTATTTGGATAGATTCAATCTTCAATGTACATCTATCCTGAGAAGGAAGTCTCTAAATTTTGCGAGCATTTTCTTCCCCTTCATCGCAGTGGCCAGTAAAGTTCATCAGGTTTGTCCCACTTCCTTTTTGTATGGTTTTATCGTCATAGAGCCCACACTTCAATGGACCATGAACCTGGGTGCCGAAATCACGTCTGAGAGAAGTTCAGTAGGTTTCTTTTCTTAGAATAATGTCTTTCTGTCTTTGACGATCGTTCATTCACACAAATACTGTGAACATAATGTAGGATGTGGTGCCGTGCTTAGCATGAGTTTTGCACCTTCAAGGTGCAGTCCCACTTCTTATGTTCCTTCAGCACTTTCTCAACAGAATAGCGTACGTTGAGTGGCTCGCATACCTCAGCACCCACAGATTAAGCAATTGCATCTATTACCAAGGTGCGAGCGACACTTGCAAGTTCAGGTCACTTCTGGCGTCAGAAATGCATTCCCATAAACCTAAAGAGCTATATACACGAGGTAGATGTAAGGGAGTTTTCACTTTAAGCTGCCGAACTTTATCCCTCAGACCAGAAGATCTGGAAGAAGTTCATTGCCCTCATCATTGGTGTTCCCGTAACTGCAGAAAGTAAATAAGGAAACTCAGCATCAACGAGGCCATGATAACGAATAAAAACCACTAGGGTAGTTAGGTAGTTAGGGTATATATATAGTACGAATGCGAAACCGAAAAAGGATTGTTTTCCGTTCTAAACTGCTGTTGGGGAAAGGCTCCTAAGGAGAACTATGATTTGTCAGAATGGGATGAAATTGGCTGCAGTTAGAGCGCTGTGGGATTTTCAAACCTTCTTGATTGCGACTCCCTTGCGCAGGGCTGAGGACATTTCACCAACCCCAGTAGTATGCACCTCCCATCCGGACAGCCCAGCTTAATTTCGTCTGTCGTTGCGCCCCGGGCTGGTTTCTAGTTCAGTTCGCGAAGGTGGTTGGATCTTTCCTACTGCTAGCATCTTACTGTTGTGAGATATGAGTTCCTTTTAATAGTATCCCAATCTTTAGGCATCCTATCTGCGGTTATTTTCCCTAAGGACATAAATCTTTTTTTACCAAGCACATAGCTTTTTATTTTCTCCCGACTCTCTCGGATTTTCTTTCCCAATAGTTGAATAACACCTGAATATTGGTACGAATTACTAGGCACTGTTGTATATTATGACGATAATGACTATGATTTTCCCACTTCATAGCAATTCTGGACGTCCGTGAGTGGTCATGACATTGCACTCTTTGGTTTTTGATTACCAAAAGGAATTCGGAACCAAAAGTATCACTTTAGTGCCTGACAATAGCAGGTCAGACTACCAATCGCAGGTCTTTGGGGCTATTCTGGTGACATTGAGTTCTACGATTTTAAAAGAAAAGCGATAAGATGCCTTCCGATTACTCAGAAACACAAAAAATAGAAATGGCTTAAACCTGCTTAAATTCTTGTCCAGTAACTACACGTGGTATTCACAGAACACATCTGGTAGGTGATAGAACAAATCCTAGAGATCAGCAATAACTACACCTTCAATGTGAAGGTCATTTTCGTGGTAAAATGTTCTATTAAGTAGATTTTAATGTGCCAGATCAATCCAAAAATGTGGACGGGGAAAATACGTCGCATTTCGTATAGGCCAACTCCTAAACCTGCATTCAAATGATCCCAGTGTTAAAGTCCTCTCAACATGGTGCACAATTTTCTGCAATGGAATTGAAGAGTTCGCACATCCATGAAATCTGATGTCACTCTATACCGAGTGTTTCCGATTACCACCCAGTTGTCTGGCCATTTTAAGGGGACAAGACAGTGTGGTATATTTGCAGTTTTTCTCAGCAGATTTGGGAGAGTACCTTGCCTTATTAACGCCAAGCTGAACGAATAAACGTTGGTTTTGTCCTTAGAAGACGCTGACAGTATACAGAACCACAAAACGGAGCCCATTAGCCGCACAATGCTTTTAGCTGCAAAATCTTTATAAGTGGAGTAAAACTTTTTGCGCTGAAATGTTGAACTTTGAAGTTTGTGTGCTCAAACCAAAAACCACTGTAAGCTACGCTCACATTTTTGCAGCACACCAAATTTCATCGTCCACTGAGCAATCATGGTTCTGGCGGAAAAGCCCGGCGGAATAATTTTCAGCATCACTGAGACCCTGGGATGCCTAAGTGAGGTTCAAAAGTTTGAACTGGTACTCAACTCAATTGTCCGATTGCTTTAGTCCATCAGGGACACGTCATGGCTTTCGAAAATTCCACTCCATTGTGCGAATACTGAGCACCCCACAAAACGGGTACTTATGTTTGGCGCACATGTGATTGCCACTCTTTCCTCGAGCCTGTTTTGTATGTCCACGACATGGGCATATTAGTGAGACTGTACCGTCTGTCATAACTAACTGATTAGTCGTCTAAATACAGAAAACGGTCGATACTGTGAGTGGGCTTTAAATGCTGTGGACCAGAGCACTGCTTGTGCGATTTTAATGCCTTCAATGAAGGACACTAAAAAATTCAGGAGTCTCGAGAATTGTGTTCCTCTGTTCACA